>NW_005284680.1:0-482 GCF_000412655.1 Myotis brandtii
TGAAACCTATAAAATCTTATTAACCAATGTCACCCTAATACATGTAATTTGAAAAGATATTTAAAAACACTGAAAGCAGGAGATAAAGGAGATATGTGTTTTTAAAAAAACTAAATGAAATAGGGAATTTCAAGTGTTAGATGAGGGATAAATAAAATGTAATATTTTGAGACATACTGTCTGGAAAAAATATTGATGTTACTGATATTATAAAGTAGAGATAGAGATGCAAGATTTAAAGATGGTTGATGCAATTCTTTCTAAACTATTAATATGTCACATGTCTAAGAACCATTAAGGAAATAAATTTGTTGGACTGTCTCAAATTTAGAAAGTGCACGGGAAAGAAAGCTGGACTAGGCATGAGGCACTATCTGAGCTATAGCCTCAGCTCTGCTACCAATGATCTGGAACCTTGGTGGAAACATTTCACCACGCTGAACTGTCTTCTACACAGATTAGAATGAAACTAGTTCATAAAG
>NW_005284681.1:0-482 GCF_000412655.1 Myotis brandtii
CTGGGGGCGCCACTGGGATCCAGCCAATCGGAGCTCCCGGGGTCTTAGCCCCGCCTACAGCTATAACCCCGCCCACCAGCGAAGGTCCTGGCCCTCCTGCCACACCTGCGGGAGGCTCGCGGGTTCTCATAGGCTCGCCCCCTCTGGAGCCCCGCCCTGGCGCCAAGACCCCCCTCCCCGTCCCCGCCTCTCGACTTCTGCTCTCGCCCCTCGCTGGGTGTCTGTCTCGCGTTTGGGGAAGCTTCTCAGAGTAGCCTCTTTCCCTAACCTCTCCCTCGGACCCCGGGAGTCGCTGCATCGTTTCCTTCTAGATGTCTCTGTTTTTCTTAGTGCCTCCGTCTTTGTGTCTCTCACTGTCTTTGCGTCTCTGTATTTCTCCATCTCTTGGGTCTTTCATTTCTAATGTGTTTCTGGACTCTCTGTGTCTTCCTGTCACTGTTGATGCTTCACTTGGTCCTGTGTGTCTCTATCCCTTCGACTCT
>NW_005284682.1:0-482 GCF_000412655.1 Myotis brandtii
ACAGCAGTATTTTTTTTAGACACATGCTTTCTTTGGGTTAGTTTCTTTTCACTGGGACTCCATTTCCTTCCATTTCCCCTTTTCTAACTCTAATTCCATTCCTTTCAGTTCTCTCCCTCTCTTAGACATTCTACAATAACTAAGTAGTTTATTGGTGAATATTTGAGTATACTATTTGGAAGTATTTTTAACCAAAACCTGTTTGAGGTCAGCAAAACAGCTTTGTTTAGTCTTAAACACCTGCCCTGATCTGATTTACTAAAGTCATCCAATGTTAGTCATACAGGGCTTTTTGATTCTTAAACAAGAAGAAGTTAGGGACAGGAGAGATCAGCTTGTTCAAGGTCAGCCTGGTGATTACAAAGCAGACTCCCTGGAAAATACAGATGATTACTCTTCCCATCCCACTGTACTGACCCCACAAAACTAGATTAAATAGACTGTTTTAGGAAAGAAATGCTCATGGAGATTGTTTAAAAAAA
>NW_005284683.1:0-482 GCF_000412655.1 Myotis brandtii
GTTTTGTAGATGGATAGACTGAGGCTCAGAGGGGTGAATTTGCCTAAGATCCTTTGGAAGGAAGCACCCACGTTTTCAATATCGAATCTTGTGCCCTTGCTGCTCTGAGCACCCAGCAGATGGAATTGTGGCTTAGCCGTGGAAAGTGCTATACTTAGAGGATCAGGTCGAAGCTGTGGGGGCCCCAGGAGGCAGCAGTCTGCTCTGCCTGAAGGTGGGCTGAAGAGACAGGTTCCCTGGGGTAGGGGCCATGGGGCTGGCCGAGGGACAGTGAAGTGGCAGGTGGAGAAGGGAAGGGCCTTCCAGGTCGTGGGCCCCCTCCAGCGCGCCCAGGGACAGGAGACACAGGGCGGGGAGTGAGGAGCAGAGGCGGAGTGGGCTCTCCTGGGGTGCTTGGGGTCACAGCTTCACCTCCATGAAGAGGAGGTGCATCTCTACACGAGTTTGTCCATGATTTTAAACAAAGAGGATGTGTGGAAATC
>NW_005284684.1:0-482 GCF_000412655.1 Myotis brandtii
GGCAGGAGCCTTCTCCTTCTACTCCTGGTGCCCACAGGGCCCACAGAGCCTGGCCCGTTGAGGAACAAATGAATGAGTTTGCTCAGTGGGTCCCCGATTCCCACTAGTGTCTCCCCACGAAGGCAGGGAGAACACAGGCCATGAGGTCAGGTGAGGTTCCCCACTGCAGGTCCATCTCTTCTCCCTGCCCCTTCACCCCATTCTAGAACAGAGCCTGAGCATCACCTGCCTGCCTCCACCCCCAGGGTAAAAATAACCTTGTCTGAAATCTGACACCTACCCTCACCTGTCCTCAGGAGAACCCCCCCTGCCCCACAAAGAGCCTGCAGGGGGCATCTGGGCGGGCGGAGAGGGCATTTCCTGAATGCTTTCCCATTCCTGCCCCATCTGACCCAGGGACACATACTGGAGGGGCTGTCACTGGCGAGGTACACAGGGGACCCAAGCCCAGAGAAGTCCCAAGTCCTGTCCAAGGTCCCCCA
>NW_005284685.1:0-482 GCF_000412655.1 Myotis brandtii
GAATGTTTTCCTTTAAAATATTTGGACATCATACCCGTGGAAGACATTCTTTTTCCCCGTGATCCTCAGTAACCCAATTATTTCAGCATGTTTTACAGGAGCAAGAAAACGCGGCACCTAACCAGCAGCAACGCGGCGACACACTTAGAAAAACATTCGCCTGTGACGCTTTAATCAATTAGAGCACTGACGGCTGGGAGAGCTGGCAGGGCGCTGGCGCCTTTGACCTCCTGGCCCCTGTTAATACCTGATGCTGTTTTATCTGAGAATCTAATTTGGGTCTTCCAGTAATTAAAATGCATAAAACTCGGTCCACTATTAACCCCGGGTCTCCCCTTCTGGATGCTGAATCTCTTGTGCAGAGCCCGCCCCCCACACACACCCTTAACAAAACGTCAATGACGGTTTGGGATATTTAGGTGAGTGTAGATTCAGCAAATAGAAAGAAGAGGTGTAGCCCAGCTGATGTGGCTCAGTGGTTG
>NW_005284686.1:0-482 GCF_000412655.1 Myotis brandtii
AAGCAGTTCAATAGAAGTATGCTATTCCTTATAAATGAAAACGGTCTATTATTTAAATGACATTGAGATTTCTATGGAAGCGAATGTCCATGGCTTCCCTCTGCCCAAATCTTGCCTCCTTTTAAAGTGGGGATTTGCAGTGTGCTAGACTTCATGGGGTGGGAGGGCTGTTGTACAAGGGCTCAGAGAGAAGCTGCTCCATGTGATCAGGGGGAACATGCCCAGGATAATTAAAATCCCCAAATCAATAAATCCCTTGGTAATTCCCATGAGTGTGTAGTGAGTGTGTTTGGTAAGAAAGAGAAATTCAACATCATTTGTAATTTAAGAATGACTGGCAATCAATAAGTCTCAACTGGAAAAAAGGAATCGCAACAAACAGAACAACACAAAAAGATAAGGACATCTCTGAGGCCATGTATATCCCATGAAGAGAAGAAAGACACTTTCATGCTGTGGAGTAAAAGGACACGAGCTTCTCT
>NW_005284687.1:0-482 GCF_000412655.1 Myotis brandtii
TAAGCTTGAACAACACCAAAGCCCAGGCTCCATCCCAAGCCAATTAGAGATGGACCTGTGGGCTTGGGGCTCAGGCATTGCATTTTTCAAAAAGTCCCCAGAGTGATTCCAACGTGTAGCCAGGTTCAAGAACCACAACTAGATGGTTGAGTGGGAGATTTCTGCAACGATTTTGTCCAAGTTTTTATTATTTGCCTTCAGGGGTTTACAAGTGATCATGTCACCACGCTCATTAGCATAAAGCAATTATGATCTCATCATTATTGACGTGATGATTAAAATGTTATTTTGTTGCTTAGGTTTAATATTTTTCATATGCTTTTGTAAAATTAGTATTTTCTTCTTAAGAACTGTTGGTTGCCTAGGTGCTTTGGCTCAGTGGATCAAGTGTACACCTGTGGACCCAAGGGTCTGGGGTTTGATTCTGGTCAAGGGTGTGTGCCTAGGTTGCAGGCTCCTCCTCGGCCCAGGCCCTGGTTGGG
>NW_005284688.1:0-482 GCF_000412655.1 Myotis brandtii
TAGTGATACTTTCTCATTAACTGAACTAAAAATAGCTGGTGGGATTTCAGAGTTAGCTCAGTGGCCCAGTTTCCAGGATTCTTTGTAGTGGTGGCTGCCCATGTCCTGCAATTTCATCGAGCAAATCTAAAGGATGACATAGAGACTAACACAATCAGCAGTGTAATGTAACAGTTGAGATTAAAAGTTCTGGAGAGATTCTCACGCTGGTACAAATCTTTGCTCTACCACATGTGCTATATGACCTTGGGCAAGTCATTTGGCCTCTCTAACCTTAATTTTCTTCTGTAAATGTGGAAAACAAATTTATTGGAGTGTTGTTACAAAGATTAAATACAATAACATATATATAGTATCTGCCACAAGTCAATGATTAATAAAATAAAACTATTTATTTAATGAATCTCTCTTGAGCTTGTTGGTACCAGAATCAAAATTAGTTGCTCCTTGCCCAGCCAGTGTGGCTCAGTGGTTGAGCATCA
>NW_005284689.1:0-482 GCF_000412655.1 Myotis brandtii
TAGAAGAAGAAAATAAAGGAATTAGCCAAGAGCAGGCGGAAAAGAGAACATGCGGGTTGAGGAACCAGCATGAATCGTGAGGGAGTAACCCTTTAGGGAAATGGAAGGGTTCCCATTTCTGGAGCCTGGGGAAGGGTGGTCATTGTCCTAAGGTCATGCAAGTGGCTGCTAACAGAGCTGGGACTAAAACGCCTGGGCCTGGATTCCTACCCTTTCCATTCTAGCACAGGTCTCCCCGGAACCCCCGCATTCAGGGCCTGGGCCCGCCCAGAGTGTCCGACAGGCAGGCTCACTGCTGAAGGAGACCAAGAGCACCGTGTCAGTTACAGACCCTCAGCCAGGCACTGAGCTAAGTCCCTGTGTGAGCATCTAATTCTCGCAAGACCGCATGAGGTAAGCTTTGCATGCATTGCATTGATGCAAAGAACAGAAGCTTAGAGAAGGTACGCAACATGCTGATCAGTAGCTCCTATGTGCCCAAT
>NW_005284690.1:0-482 GCF_000412655.1 Myotis brandtii
AATCCCCTTACCCCAATATTCAAAGATCAGACAACCATTTGGAAAAGTTGCATTTACTCTATCAACTACCAGAATCCAACTGCTAATTTTAACTGTATTCACGGCTGGACTTTGGCTACCATGATGCTCTGTTGATGACAAGACCACAAGTAAATCTCAAATGTGTTCCTCACAGCTTTCTAATAATGCTTTAAGGACCCTGCTATTGATGACAAGCTGGTGCTCACTGCCAGCTGCCCAACTTCATGAGGCCTCTCAGAGCTTGCCTCAAGCTCAACTATTCTATGAAATAGACACTAGTTCCTTAGAGAGGCTCAGGGAAGTTATTTACTTAAGGGAAAATAGGGCACGCCTCAGAACTGAGGTTTGAACCAGGCTACTTGAGCCCACAGCTGTGCTGCTTTGTGCTCCAGAACCATCCATCCAGTCTTGCTGTTTCCTGGGGAAGGATGCTCTATAAAACCAGATTTCTAAAAAAAAAA
>NW_005284691.1:0-482 GCF_000412655.1 Myotis brandtii
TTCATGTGTTGCCTTTTGATTTATATCTCACCTATGAGTGAAATTGTATGGTTCTTGTCCTTTTCTGCCTGATCTATTTCACTTAGCATCACATTCTCAAGACCCACCCATGTTGTCACATGTGGCAGCATTTCATCTTTGTATGGCTGTGTAGTATTCCATTGTAGATATATACCACGTCTTTTTTTAAAATGACTCTGAATTTGAAGGCAATGCAACCAAGCTGATTATGAGTCCTCATGTCACCATCCCAACTTTCCATGGCCAGGAACAACGAATGACCAGTGTCATATGGAGAATAAGTGAGGGGTTAGTAGAGCAGAGAGAGAGAGAGTGGAGAGTAGAAGAAGGAAGGAGGAGCAGGCAGGGTTTTTAACACTTGCCATACACCAGACATGCTTTATCTTGCTAAATTAACATAGTACTTCTATAAGGTATGCTCCATTAATGTCCTCACGCTATAGGTAAGAAAACGGAAGCCC
>NW_005284692.1:0-482 GCF_000412655.1 Myotis brandtii
TGTGTTCTGATTGTGTCCCTTAGTTTACTGACGATATGATTCGTATGTTCAGCATATGATTAAGGTGATGTAGTCTCTATGTTTACTCTGTCTTAGTAGTTGGATTTAGTAGACTGAACAGATAAAGATTCAGGAAGATGTTTTTGTCAAGTCTTCTTCATGGGTGGTGGCATGTTCTTTCCTTAGTAGGCACAGAATATCTACATGGCTTTCTTTTCATCATAGTGATAACTGTTGGTGTGCAATGCTGATCCATTAATCTGTTAGAGGTTGTTTTACATATGTGTGTATGCATACATATACATATGTTTTGTAATGTAATATGTATTAATTTACACACACACTATATATTGAGAGAGAGAGAGAGTAAGAAAATATTCTTATTTTCTCATTTACCAGCCTTTATTGTGTGTGAAGCATGGTTAGAGAAGTAAGGACCCCACTTGGGCATGGAAAGGTATTGTGGCTTTTCCATCCATAGG
>NW_005284693.1:0-482 GCF_000412655.1 Myotis brandtii
CCTATGTTGGGTGTATAAATATTTACAAATGTATCTTCTGGTTAGATTGACCACTTTAATATAAGTAGTACTTTTTACATATCTTACTGCAATTTTTATTTTAAGGTCCATATTGTCTGATGTAAGTATGGCTACTCCAGCTTTGTTTTGGTTTCCATTGTACGGAATATCCTTTTCCATCCCTTTACTTTAAGTCTGTGTGTCTCCTTATGACAGAAATGAGTCTCCTGCAGGCAGAATATAGATGAGTCTTCTTTTTTAAATGCATTCTGCCACTTTATGTCCTTTCATTTGAGAATTTAGTCCATCTACATTTCAAGTAATTATTTATAGGTATGTACTAGGTATGTACTTATTGCCATTTTGTGAATTGTTTTCTGTGTTTGTTGTTGTTTTTTATAGTTCCTTTCTTCTTTCCTTGATCTCTTTCTTCGTAATTTGATTACTTTCTTTACTGGTATGCTTTGATTATTTTCTCTTTA
>NW_005284694.1:0-482 GCF_000412655.1 Myotis brandtii
ATCTTTCACACCTTGCTCCAGGTCAAGCCTTTGTCTAAAACCATCTATTAAAAGCTTAGCTGAGTAAAGGAATTGTCTCCTCAGGAAGTATCTGTGCATCTCCAGTTTGAGCTTTCTTTTTATTCTCTGGAAGGCATTTTGTGCATACCGTTACTATCGCCTTTTCCATTCCATTTAACTGGTGCTTATGGTGCTTTCCCAGTAGCCTTCTTGTGGGCAGGAACCATTCCTTCCTCCCCTTGGAGTCTGCAGAAGCCTGCACACAGGGGCACAGTGAGTGGTGGGTCGTGGCCAGCAGATGTACTCTCAGAACACAGGGTGTGTCTGTTCCCAGGTCTGCAGGTGCCTTGTACTTTAGATGGGTACTGTGCACGGCTGGTCCCTATCTTTTTGTTTCTCATTCACACAGATGCACTTTTACATGTTTTGTGGCTTCCTTAAATATTGAGGAATTAAAGTTTATCTTTTTGTTTCTCTGTTAT
>NW_005284695.1:0-482 GCF_000412655.1 Myotis brandtii
CTGCATTTACGAACGGGGATCACAACATCTTTTGAATGATTCTACCATCCTCCGATAAACTTGCTACACCCTGTTTCAATCAGGACATTCCTGGTATTTAGAATTGGCTGACTACACACTCCCGAGAACTTCGAAACCAAAGTTAACAGCTGCGTCATGCGAATGCACGTGCCTCAGTGGTAATGACACTAATACTTCCACCGTTTTACGACAAGGAATCCCGCTTTCAATTTCAAACACTGCCATGCAAGCAGTGAAAGTGATCAAGAATGCTGAAATATTGCACAGGACAACATACTCACCTGGTGGTTTGACGTCTCCTGCTGTAAAGAGTAGAACAAAGAAATATTGGGTACATCAGTGATTCTGTGGCTAGATCCTCAAAACACATTCATCATATAGCCCACATAGGCTTGATGACATACTTAGTAATGCAATCAGCTCCGCCAGCTCACTAATCGCTAATCAAATTTGCGTGGCGT
>NW_005284696.1:0-482 GCF_000412655.1 Myotis brandtii
GGTACAGAATTTAGGTGATGACAATGGTGAGAGTGATGGTGATTTTGTTGTTGTTGTAAGGTTGGCCAGCCAGAATTTTCAGTCCCTTCTCCTCCTTTAATCTTCTCATCTTATACCTGGATGGGAAGGGTGAGAAGATCATTCACCATAAGAATGTGAAGTTCTGCTAGGAAAGGCAATCAATTAGGAAGAGAAAGGCTGGCTTGTCTTATAGATTTAGAACCTTTATGGGGGAAGCGGGGAGGGACCTGGAGGGTCATAAAGACTACAGAGACTGTGGAGGGAGGGAAAAGAGGAGATGAGAAAGAAGGGACTCCAGGCTGCTCCTCAAACACAGATCCTGATTGTTCTGAAAGGTGACTGGTAGAAGTACACATATATTTGGTGCCATCCTCTCTACTTGGGGTGTGTTTGTCGTCAGTCACTGGGAAGCCACTGTCAGGTGAAGGATGCGCTGACAAATCCTAGCCACTGCAGGATAT
>NW_005284697.1:0-482 GCF_000412655.1 Myotis brandtii
GGCCTCGCTGGCAGCTCCGAGGAAACGGCCCCCCTTCCTCTAGAAGTCGCCAGGCGGGTGACTCGGGCCCGAAGAGGCCGGCGTTTTCCCCTGAGCCCCCAGCGTGCGTCCACCGGAAAGCCAAGCTAGAACTTAGCTCACACTCTCATCACTGCGCGTTTGAATAAGCTCCTGTCTTGGGTCCATATTTTGAAATATTACCATGCCCTCGTCTGACGTTTTGGGAAGGACAAACGCCTAATGTGCAGAAAGCTGTCTGTTCTGAGTGCTGAGATAAGCTGCTTAGCAAATTGCTTCTGGCTGCTTTGTGGTCTCTGAAAAATGAAATGATGCTTTCAGCCTCCCCCTGTTACTCCTGCAGAGTCAGCATGCTGACATCCTAATTTGTAAGGAGGAGGAAAGTTAGTGTGATTAGAGTCTCATTTTTTTTCTCAGTGAAAAAAGAAACTTCACCATTGAGTCATTTGATGCCTCAAGTCTCT
>NW_005284698.1:0-482 GCF_000412655.1 Myotis brandtii
AGGTTGTATTTTTTTAAAGACCCAATTATATGCTGCCTGCCAGAAAACTATTTCATTAAAAACACACAAACAGGTTGCAAGTAAAAGGATGGAAAAATATTTACCATACTATTGCCAATTTTTAAAATGGGTGCTACTATAGTAATATTAGATAACCTTGACTTTAGAGCAAAAATATAATCAGGGGAAAAGATGTTCATTTCATTAAAAAATGGTCATTTCAACAGGAGAACACAATAATCATAAACATTTGTAAGCCTATTGAAAGAGCCTCAAAAAAGAGTAGCAAAAACTGATAGAACTGCAAGGTCATAAACAAATAAGCAATTCCACAATTATCATTAAAAATTTTCAGCATCCATATCTCAATAACTAATGAGTAAGTAGATAGAAAATTAGTTTTAAAAATGGAAGAACTGAACAATGCTCTTAATCCCTTCAATATAATTGATATTTATTGAACACTGCCTCTAATAGAAGAA
>NW_005284699.1:0-482 GCF_000412655.1 Myotis brandtii
GTAGAATTTTATTCTGGGCTTGAAACCTGGCAAAGCAAATGCATAGGATGCCTGAGCTAGCATGTATATTGCTACATTGTCTCTAATAGGAAAACAATAAGATAACTCAAACATTAATCCACAGGGGTTTGGTTTCATGAATTATATTGCATGTACATACATGTAAGAGAATATTATGTCATTAAAATGTTACATGGATCTGTGTATTTAAATGCAAAAATATCAGATATTGAGTAAAAAATGAATTCCGTTATAAATGTGTGGGTAGTATGATCTTATTTATTTAAAAATGCATACTTATAATGCTTGTTTAACTAGTTAAAGTTTTGAAGTGGCAGAAATTAATTTACTAAATTATGTTTTCTTTTTAGCATAGAGGTTTATCTGCTTTAATTTCTTATAAATGATGCCAAATGGACATTAATTACATGGTAGAAGCTAGTGAGAATACCTCCCATAAAAACAGATTTACTTGTTTGTTT
>NW_005284700.1:0-482 GCF_000412655.1 Myotis brandtii
CCTGCTTTCATGTACAGAACACTTTGGAAGGTATAAACGTTTTTAAAGCTGCTGTCTTTATGCACCAGGCGTCTCTTTCTACAGCCGCCTTTACTGTGGTCATGATGTGCACCTCCTTCCAAGCCCCTACATACCCAGGGCTGCCACACTTAGAGGTTTAAGTTGCTTCTCCACAAGAACCTTGCTTTACTCAGGAGGGCAGGGAAAGGCAAGGTCCCCCAGCAGCACGAGCCATGTCAAACCTGGCAGCACACAATGTAGCCCAAGGCTGCCCACTGGGACCACCATCTATGTATGGCCCCACAGCTGCTGCGCTCAAGAGCCCCTTAAGACCACACTGCACCTAGGAGCAACTGCACACTAAGCCAAGCAACTTATATTCCATATGTGGCACCGCAACAGGTACACCTCCTGAGTGGGCAAAGCAGCAGCGGGGATGACACACAAAGCGGCAAAGCCCCTCCACAACATGAGCACACCCC
>NW_005284701.1:0-482 GCF_000412655.1 Myotis brandtii
AAATTGATTTTAGAGAGGGAGGAAGGGAAGAGAGAGAGAGAGAGAAACATTAATGTGAAACAGGTTGCTTCCCATACATGTCCAGACCAGGGATTGAACCCGCAACTTAGGTATGTTCCCTGACCTGGAATCGAACCTGCAACCTACCAGTACACAGGACAGTGCTCTAAGTCACACCGACCAGGGCCTGAGGATATGTTTTCATTGACTTTTTTTTTAGAGAGGAAGAGGAGAAATAGACATCAATTTGAGAGAGCCTCATCAATTGGTTGCCTCCCATATACACTGCAACCAGGAATCAAACCCACAACCTAGGTATGTGCCGTGACCAGAAATCAAACCCACAAACTTTTGGTGCATGGGACGACGCTCCAACCGAGCCACCCGGTCAGGGCTGGCTTGTTTTTTAATATGACTTCCATAGTGCATATTGTCCCATGTGGAAAGCCTGAGAGAGAGCATATGTGAAAACTAACTACCTG
>NW_005284702.1:0-483 GCF_000412655.1 Myotis brandtii
GAGGGACACAGTGATCGCTTGCCTCCCGCACACGCCCCGACCAGGACTGCAGCCGAGGAATCCAACGCGGGACCCTTGGTCCTCGGGCTAACGCTCCACCCATGGAGGCAGACCAACCAGGGCCCGGCTTTTCTAACCACCGTGCACAGGGCACAGGGCTCCGCATTTCATGGTGCGTTTGGCCTCGATGTTGAGTCCTGGCTCCAGGTGAGTCCCCAGGGGCAGCCGGCCTCCGTTTCTCCCACTTCACTCAGGAAGCGGGGCTGAGGTGGGGGGGGGAGGGGCTGTCTGCAGGCCCCGCCTCTGGGCACTCCTGAGCTGAGCACCCACAGCAGCCCCTGTCGGACCGGTCACCCCCCTTCGGGTGCCGGAGCCGGGTAATGAAGTGTCCCCTATAAAGTTCCATATAAAATTATGTGCCTGAGCCGGGCAGTAATTGGCCGCTGATGGGGCCGTAATTATTCCGGCCGTTAACCCTCGGGC
>NW_005284703.1:0-483 GCF_000412655.1 Myotis brandtii
GACCCACATTTACAGAAATAATAATATATATGGCAAAAAATGTATGTGATATTTTGGAGAGAGTGGGTAGTAATTGAGAGAATTGAGAAATCTATTTGAGTTGTAGGGTTGGGAATCAGGCCAAACTTGGTCCTAAATCTGGCTGTAGTCCTTAATTACTGTGTAATATTAGGAACGTTTTTCTCATCTTTCTGCACCTCAGTTTCCTCTTTCACACAATAGGGGATATTTACCTACCTTAAGGGAGTATTACATTTAAATAGAACATGAATTAATGTTCATAAAATGTTTAAAACAGTGCTTAGTTCCTATAAGCACTGATCAGGACTTACTCTACAATGTAATCCTCATTAAGTTTTTAGTGGAGAGTGATGAGTCAAATACAAGATCTTAGAATAGTGAAACCTACCTGCCTTTGAGTGTCAGCTTCAATGTGTGCCATCCCCCCAAAATGTATATATACTTTGATTAATTATTAATTCC
>NW_005284704.1:0-483 GCF_000412655.1 Myotis brandtii
GTGGTCGTGGCCAGCTTGATGGCAGAGCCTGGTCATCCATCACACGTGGGAGCAGCCCCTGGGGAAGAAGTCTCCCCTCTGGTGATGGCGCGGAGTTCAGAGCCGAAGACTGAGGCGGCCCGTCTCCCACCCCAGCCCACGCCTGGGAGGTCGTGTCTGCCGGCGTCTCCACATCTCCATCCCCTTTCCGAGGAGCCCGGAGGCTCAGCCTTGATGCGCATGAAAAGGCTTTGGGTGGCGTCGCCCGTGCTAATTTCATCCCTTTAAGAAGAAAATGATGCCTGCTTTCAATTTCCAACACACCCATCCGTTCTCCTTCATTTCATTCCTTTGCATTTTCCAACGGTACCGAGGCCTGCGAGGCTGCAAAATACATCGCACCGGCTACCTGAGCAGCGGGAGCCCCGCCTGAGCCCTGCCTTCCCCCTTCACTACGAAACGCATGGCAGCGTTGGGGGCGCAGGCAGCCGGTCCCTGCTCCAC
>NW_005284705.1:0-483 GCF_000412655.1 Myotis brandtii
TTTTTTATTATTGTTGAATTGTTATTAAAATAATTTATCATAATATTGAAGTGAGTGAAAAGAGACTTTAGAAATCATTTTTAAAAATAAGTATATTTCTTATTCTGTTCCAAGTGAGTATTTTTTCTTGCTCCCTGAGCCGTCTTCTGTTTCTGCTTCTCCCAGCCTGACCATCACCTCAAGGTGACCTGTTGAGATGTGGCTCTGAGCTTGTAAAGCTGAGGCTCAGGGGATTGTCCCAGGGATCTCCCACTCTACATAGAGGCACTCAGATTGTGGCTTTTAGAGGGGCGACAGGAAAGGAATGAGATGCATTCTCCCGAGTACTGGCTCAACTTCAACGAATCCCAGTGTTTGTTTTGAAGACTTTTGTGAATTGTTAGTTTTGAGTCACTGGTGTCCAGATGACCCTGGGCTAGGTTCCCGCCCCTGGAAGTGGCCTTATTACTCCATGTCTGGTTCACACCATGAACATGTCCTTTT
>NW_005284706.1:0-483 GCF_000412655.1 Myotis brandtii
CTCTCTCTAAAAATCAATGGAAAAAATATCCTCGAGCAGCCGGTGCTGGCTGCTTGCCCAAGCAACTTGGCCCCTATGTGAGTCCGCCCCTGCCTGGCCTGTGAGGATGCTGGGCCCCAGGCCTCGGCCCACCCTGTGGAGGGAGGTGCCCACCTGCAGGGAGGAGGTGCTCTCTTTTCTCCAGATACTGCCCTTCTACTGGAGAGGACCAAAGCGCTGTCATAAATCCTTAAATTCTTAAATCCATGTCCAAGTATTTGGTGACATTTGGGGATGTGGCTGTAGATTTCTCTCAAGAGGAGGGGGAATGGCTAAATCTTGTACAGGAAGAAAATTTGTACAGGAAGGTGATGTTGGAGAACTACAAGAACCTGGTATCACTGGCAGGAGTTCAATTTCTAAACCAGAGATGATCTCACTACTGGAGTAAGGAAAAGAGCCCTGGATGGTGAAGAAGGCTAGGACAGGAGGCACATGCTCTGA
>NW_005284707.1:0-483 GCF_000412655.1 Myotis brandtii
CGTGGATTTCACATTTGCTCTCGGGCACTCTCACCCGTGAGAAGCACCAGGTGGGTGCACCCAGCACGGGGCCGAGTAGGAAAACACGCCCCCTCGGTGTCCCTGTGAGCCCCATGTCCACACTCACTCCACCGTCTCACAAAAACCCACAGGCCGCGACCTTCCGACGCCCAAATCCTCAGCCAACGTCAGGCCTCCATTGTGGCACTTACGTCCTGAGCCATTTAAGCCTGCATGACACTGCTGTATGGAGCTCCTGTCGGTGCGTAATGCGCCCCAGCCCCCTGTCCCCATGGCCCTGAGGTGTGTGCTGTGTGATTCTGCAAAGCATGGTGATTTTCAGAACGCAGAGACTGCATTATGGCAGAACTGACTACACGATTCCTATGAAATAAGAACAAATCCAGAGTAAGCAATACCAGCCACCTGTACGAAACCACTGTGGAAAGAAGAAATATCCCATGGGGTTGGACACTCCCCCAC
>NW_005284708.1:0-483 GCF_000412655.1 Myotis brandtii
CATAGCCATTCCCTCCTACTTCCTTGTTAAAAGGACCCCAATTTTGTTTAAGGCTTAAAGTGGTCAGCCCCAAAGGATGAATCATTAAAGCCAATCATGACTGTCCTGTTCCCCTTCCGTGAGCTACTGGTGTCCATGTGACCCGGTTCTGGCCAATGAGACACAAGGGGAACTTTGCCCAGGAGCTTCTGATATTTTCTTGTACAATAAAAACATAAGAGATCTGTGAAGGGAGCATTTTTTCCCCCATAAGCCTCATTCTCTCCTTTTGGAACACTGTTATTGAGCATAAGATGATTTGAGTTTGAGCAACTGTTTTATGGTCCAGGAGAGAAAGGCCAAGTGAATCACTGGGCCACCTGTCCAGAGACCTGACATCAGTGAGCTGCGGAAAGAATGCTGAACCCACTCATTTCCAAACTCTTTGCTAAACAATAAAATAACCTATGAGAAGAGCCTCAAATGGGTTTTCTGTTTCTTACA
>NW_005284709.1:0-483 GCF_000412655.1 Myotis brandtii
TGCTGTAACAAAGTACCACAAACTGGGTGGTTTAAACCAGAAGACATTTATTGTCTCACAGTTCTGGTTGCTAGAAGTCCAAACTCAAGGTGTCTGCAGGGTCATGTTTCCTCTGAAACCTGCGGGACAGAGTCCTTCTTACCTCCCTAGCTTCTGGTGGTGGCATTAGTCCTTGGCTTCATTCCTTGGCTTGTAGATGCATCACTCTGATCTCTGCCTCCATCTCCACATGGTGTTCTCACTGTCTCGTCTGTCTTACACGGAGTTCCCTTTATAAAAACACCAGTATATTGGATTAGGGACCCACCCTACTCCAGCACCATCTTATCTTAACTAACACATCTGCAATGACCCTATTTCCAAATCAGGTCACATTCTGATGTGCTGGAGGCGAGGGCTTCACCATATCTTGGTGGTGGAGGTGGAAGGGGGAATATAATCAATGCATAACAAGGGTTAAAGAAGAATTTTTAAAGAGGATTG
>NW_005284710.1:0-483 GCF_000412655.1 Myotis brandtii
TCAGCAGGGTTGGTTTCTCTCCTTGGCTTGCAGATGGTCATCTTCTGCCTGTGACTTCACACCATCTCCTGCCCGTGTGTGTTTGTGTCCTAATCTCCTGTTCTTCTAAGCAGGCATATCAGAGTAACAGACCTATCTCCAAATATGGCTACATTCTGAGGAACTGGGGGTTAAGACTTCAACATCTGAATTTTGGAAGGATATAATTTAGCAAGTAACAATGACCAAAAGGGAAGATACAAAATTCTCACCATCCATGAGTGACATGATTATTTACATGGCGGATTAAACAGTTCTGTAATTAAACTGTTAGAATTAATAGCTGCATTTATTAAGTTGCTGTATATAAGACCAATATACAGAAATCACTTATGTTTCTAGGGACAGCAAAAAAAAAAAATTAGAAAATGTAAGTAAAAACACAATTTGTATTAGCATCAAAACTGCCAAGTGCCTGGTAATAAAGCGAATAAATGATGTCCA
>NW_005284711.1:0-483 GCF_000412655.1 Myotis brandtii
GACTTCAACATATGAATTTTGGGGAACACACTTTAGACTATAACATTCTTCACTCTGACCTCCAAAATGTATTTCACATGCAAAATACATTTTCCCCATCCCAACAGCCCCTGAAGTTTAACCCCTTCCTGCATCAACTCCAAGTCTACATCTCCTATAAATATCATCTAAATCAAGTGTGGGTGAGACTTGATCTATCCTGAGGCAAAATTCCTTTCCAGTTGTGAACCTGTGAAACCAGGTAAATTATCTGCTTCCAAAACACAATGGTGAGACAGGCATAGAATAGACACTCCCATTCCAAAATGGAGAAATAAGAAAAGAGGAAATGAGTCACAAGTTCAAGCAAGTCTAAAACCTAGCAGGGCAAACTCCATATGGTTTTGATGCTTGAGAATAATCTTCTTTGGCCCAAAGCTCTGTCCTCTGGACCCATTGGGGTGATGGCCCACCTTCTGAGTCCATTGCAGAGGCAGCATTGCC
>NW_005284712.1:0-483 GCF_000412655.1 Myotis brandtii
TGGCTCTGTTCACTAATGAGTTTGCCGACCACTGGTTTAGGCCACTAAATTTGGGGGTGGTTGGTTATGCAGCAATAAATGACTGACACAAATGTTTTTTGTAATTTCTCAAATCTTATTGCATTGATTAGAATCTGCATGGCAATTTGATGGTGAGAGAAAACCATTGCCAATGTCTATCCAATTCTAAAATCAGCATACTCTTAGACCTAGAAATTTGGGATCTGTTTTATAAAAATGCTTTCACATAGGTATAAAGATATAGCCCAAATGTTTATTCTATATTATCTGTGGTAATTAAAAGTTGGAACAACTTAAATGTTGAGAGGAATGGTTAAATTACACATATTAGTACTACATACTTTGCACTTACTGATGAAATGTTAGAAGTATTATTATCAAAGTCGGAGAGGGGAAGGGTGGCTGCTATCACCATCCAACATTGTTTTGAAGATTCCAAACAATGCGATAACATTTTTTAAA
>NW_005284713.1:0-483 GCF_000412655.1 Myotis brandtii
AACAGCCCTTAACCTAAATCTTCATCATTGTTTTATACATAGGAAAAAAGTCATGAATATGAGGTAGTGTGAACTCAGTACCTTTTGCTTTCAAAGACCAAGTTGTTTTCCACGAAACCACAAAACCAAGTTGCTTCTTGCTTCCAGCTCCAGGAACTATGCAATAAAAATCTGAAGTCAAAAGGAACAAACTCCAACACAGTTTGGGGGATACTTCTAAGCTAATTTCTCATTGAGAGAATAATACTTCCCACCTACATCAGGAGGGTGGCATGAGGAAGTATCTATTGAAAGAGGGTTCAGGTCTTCTGAGGCTAACATCAATGTGGCCTGTTGTTGATGCGAAGTGTTACTTAAATATAGAATGTTATTTTGCTGAGCACCACACTACAGTATTATTTTGCTAGGCACTTTTCCTTACAAAGTGAGAATATAAAATAGACCATCCACTATCCCTCTCATTAATAATTCAGACCTGCTGCG
>NW_005284714.1:0-483 GCF_000412655.1 Myotis brandtii
AGGCTGGCTCCTTGATGTGAGGTAGTAAACACCTGGCTGCCAAGGGAAGCCTGGCCAGTGCCATGCTTAGCCTGGGGGAGGGAAAGCAGCCCCAGGGTGGGGGGTTGGGAGGGGCTGCATCAGATCCGATTCCCAGTGGCCAGCCACCGACTTAGCAGAGAAGGAACTTCCTTTGGAAGTCTCTGGGAAGTGACAGAAGTAACCAGGAAGGCAGGAGAACTCTGCTTGGAAACGATGCCTGAGCAGTGGCTGCCCCAAATGCTGCGCACTCACACGGAGGAAGTGAGGGCATGGCCCCTGAGGGCTGCGCCTCCTTCTGGTGTGGTTGCCCCTGAAAGTGGCTGTGGCTGCCGTGGGCACGCTCACAATGAATTCCTCACCTTTCTATTTTGAGATGCCAGCTCCAGATTCACCGTCTGCTTGGTCCCCTGGGTCCTGGCAGTTAGAGGGGTGACGGGCTCTGAGTCTGGGAGGCCACATGGC
>NW_005284715.1:0-483 GCF_000412655.1 Myotis brandtii
CCAACACTCTATCCACTGAGCCAAACCAGCGAGGGCCCAATCTCTTGCGTATTTTAATTATCCCCTGGAGTCTATAGAAAAGCTAAGGAAGTAACAGATTTCAAAGCACATAAGAGTAACTGGAGGGACAAATCTCAGAGAACAAGGTTTTATTCCTCTTTCCTCTTCCTTTCCTTGCAGCTGGCCCCCAGCAGGGCCCGCGCCCCCCGCCAGGCGATTGGCCTCCTTTAGACTTCGCTCAGTGTCCTCATCCCCGGGGCCCTCTGAAAGTCAGCAGGGTTTTGTATTTTGTTTCTTCTTTTATTTTAGCCCATTTACTCATTGTTTTGGAAATACCTCACATTCCAGGCGAGTCAAGTCTTCTGGAATAAACAGCTCACCTCTTTCTAGACAAGACCCATTGACTATTATGAATTCCCAGCTGAGTGGAAAAAACCACCACCAAGAAGTGAAGACAAGAGAGGAATGCCATTCCACAGCCCC
>NW_005284716.1:0-483 GCF_000412655.1 Myotis brandtii
AAAAAAAAGTAGAATTCATCCCAGTAGTCAATAACATATGTAAGCTGAAGTATTTTACTACTTGAATAAACTTAAGACAGGGATGCCTGTCTTGCTAGGGAGGAACCGAGTAGACGGGTAGACTGCCAGGGCACCCCCTCCTTTTGCGTCTCCTATCTGTGCACCAAGGGCAAATGGACCACAGTTTAAGCAGATTATCTCCAGTGCTGCTTTGATTAAAGAGTATAAAGGAGCTTCCTAAGCATTGAGTGGATATAAAAGCCCAATCAGAGTAGATTTTAGAGAGAAGGAGAGGAGAAGAATTTCAGATATTACAGATAGATATTTCCTAAGAGTTTTACTCTGAAGGACAGGAGACAAAGTGGGAGAGTAGCTATAGAAATAGGACCAAAAAAGCGTTTTTCTATTTTTAAAAATATGACAAAATGAGCATGCATATATGCTGATGGGAAATAAAGAGTAGAAAAGAAATAAATGGTTATG
>NW_005284717.1:0-483 GCF_000412655.1 Myotis brandtii
GGCAGCCTCGTCCCTGGCATCCGGAGAACAGCAGGAGGGTTGCCAGGGAAAGGAGCACGAGGGAAGGTATGCCCGAGGGCAGCTGGCCGAGCTGCGTGGGCACTTCTGTTCTCTCCCCAGAGACCTCCCACCCAGCTCTCAACACTGGTCAACTCACCTACAACAGAGTTCCTTGGTTGAGGCTTAGAGTTCAGGCTCCAAGTCACAGGCCAGGTGCCAAGGACACTGGGTTACCCCTGAGGTAGGAAAGCCTTCCACAGCCAGGGCTTGCCAGTCCCACTTGCCCGCCTTTGGGCCAAGGCACTCAAGATTCCCAATGGGAGAGGGCGGTGTCAGTTTCACCCACGCTGGAGTGTTGCTTCGGTTACTTTCTAGGTTTAAAACCATGGGCACATTTTTTAACCCCTTTAAGCCTGAGTTTCTCCTTTTGGAAAATGGGGATGAAGAAGAAAACAGAGAACAATGGTTATGGCACTTTAGTGT
>NW_005284718.1:0-483 GCF_000412655.1 Myotis brandtii
AGTAGACAGTCCAAGATGGCAGTTTCAGGATCTGCCTCAGCTGATGAGAGCTGCTTCCCCCCAGATCACTCCCATTGCAGGGCAGCCTACATCCTATAACTAAGTAAAGCATGTGTATAAATGTCAGGCAAACAGAAAAGTCAAGCCATTTTGTCCCAACATGGACAATCCTGCTTCCTCTCTGTTGCTTTCACATTATGCACACAAACTTTATCTCAGTGTCTGTTTCTGGAGAGTCCAATCTGTGACAGAGACTTAAGTCTATCCATGACAACTGAATTATTTAATATGCTACACCAAATTAATGAATAACCTTTTTCTAATTGCAAACCAAAAAGGTCATTTCCAATTTCACAACTGTGTATAACCTTTTATAAGTTATTCCAGTCAACATTTTACAGTTTGAATTTTTTTTCAGATCAAAATTTTTAAGGAATAGTAGGAAGTAATGATCTTATTCCTGTGTTTTATTGATTTTTTTTT
>NW_005284719.1:0-483 GCF_000412655.1 Myotis brandtii
CTTTCAGCTCAGTTTCTGTGCCGTTTTCAGGCTGTGGTGGTGACGGTGGGAGGCCCCGTGAGCTACAGGCATCCACGTCGGAGAAAGACACTTTTATCTCCAGCAGAAAACGGTGCCCCTTCCCATCCAGGCAGTCATGCGTTGATGTCTCAGGTACTAATTGGGGAGTAATTCTGTGCCAGACACTGTGTCAGGTACCTGAAGACACATGTGGGCCCCGGGCCTCGAGCAGGGACCTCCTGGGACAGAGACCTCATCCAGGTCCTGCTAACCTTGTGTGTCGAGACCACCATCTGGACGACGCAGAATCCTGTTCCAGGCTGTCCCGGTGGGGCCCCCTCCCTGGAGTGGAAGACAGCACAGTTCCTTTAAACGACCCCCTGTTGTTGGACATGTAGGTTGGTTCCCATTTGTCATTATGAGAAGCAAGGCCTGGAGGATCATCTTTGTACAAACGTCTAATTACTTCCTTGGGTTACATCC
>NW_005284720.1:0-483 GCF_000412655.1 Myotis brandtii
GTACTGAAAACATAAAAGCGCCAGGTCTCAGGAACTGAATGGGAAAGGAGCTTTATCTCGCCCCTGGGCTGGGCATGGCCCAAAATAAACATCACTAAAAATATAGAACTCAGTGAGCAGCTAGAAAAAAGCCCAATCAGAGCAGAAGCAGCAGTCGGTGGTTTTGTACAATTCTATTCTTACACGTATATAAAATATACTTATGAAATATGGACAGTAATTATACTTGTATGGGATAAGGATTTAAAAAAATGGGCTTTGGAATCAGACAGATCAAGACTTCAATGCTGTCTTTTTACTTATTACCTCAGTGATACTGTTGTAATTAGGTAGTTATTAAAAACAGGAAAGGAGCAAAGGAAATGCCAGACATTTTAGGCATGTTTCCTGCAAAACACGGGGGAAGGGCCTGGACAAAGGGAAGACAGATGCATGTCCAGTAAAGTTGGGGGGACCAGCAAAGGTGGTTGCTGTCAGTCACAC
>NW_005284721.1:0-483 GCF_000412655.1 Myotis brandtii
GCGGCTGCAGGGCCGAGGCTGCTGCCCTCCTTGCCCACCTCCAAGTCCTAATACCACCAGCTCTCCCCTCGGAAAGGCAGTCAGTGACACGTGTGGCCTGTGTGCTACTTTCCTGTGATTCTCTTATCCAGTCTGTAGGGTGGCCATTATTTTTGTCCTCATTTTATGGCTGAGAAACAGATGTTACATAGGCGGCCTATCCGGCGCCTCTAGGATTCGGGCCCGCCCCAAGCATTCCGTGAGCAAAGAGCCCAACAACCAAGATTGCCCCCCACCCCCGCAGCTCTTTACTCTGAGAGAGGAGGCCTTCGCCCTAAGCCCACACTTTGCCAGGGAATGAACCCGGCTTAGCTCTGGCATGCATGGCACTCGCCTCTCTGCCAGGCCCCCGGGGAGCGAGGGCAGAGCTTCTCCAGGACACACGGACCAGGTGAGCAGGGCGGGGCCTCCTCCATTTACACCAGACCATTGAGTCAGGCCCCC
>NW_005284722.1:0-483 GCF_000412655.1 Myotis brandtii
TACATCATGGATAAATCTTGAAAACATGGTAAGTAAAATAAGCTAGACACAAAAACACAAATATTGTATGTTTTACTTAGATGATATTACCAGAATAGGCAAATTCATAGAAACAAAGTAGACTAGAGGTTATTGGGTCTTGAGGGGAGGAAGGAATATTGCTTAATGTTTAGGAGTCTCTGTTTGAGGAAAAGTTTTGGGATTAGTAGTGATGGCTGCACAACATTGTAGATATAATTAATGCTGCTGAATTGTACACTTAAGCAGAAAATTTTGTATGTATTTCACCATAATTATAAAGACTAGTAATGTAATATACTGAAAACCATTTAATTTGTATGCCTTGAGTGGGTAAATTGTATTGTATGTGAGTTATATCTCAATAAAGCTGTTTTAGAAATGTACAAAGGCAAAATAAAGACATTTATTTTGTCTGACTTACAAAAGCCGAAACAATTTGTTATTAGCAGCACACGTTACCAG
>NW_005284723.1:0-483 GCF_000412655.1 Myotis brandtii
CCACCTGCCGCGGGGAGCTTGCCTTCCGCCGTGGAGCGCCCACTGCCCTCTGCTCCCACCTCCCCGGTCCTTGCCCTTCCCCCATCTGACCGCCCTTTCCAGGGGCCTCTACTCCCACCCACTTAACCTCCAAGAGTCCTCCTGCCCCCCTTAAGGCACTCTGCTCCTCATCAGGGTCCCCCCAAACTTCCTACCCCTGACCCACACCGAGGGCCGCTCTCCATCCTCTGCCCCTTGACCTGTCGCCCCCTCCCTCTCTTCCCACCTGTCCCCTCCCCCCGCCTCCCCCGGGGGCGTCTGTTCTCGCCAAGGACCCCCTCCAGCCTCCACTCCTTCGGGTCCCTCGCCATCCTCAGGATTCCCCTCGGGTCTCACGGCCTCGCCGTCCGTCCCCCGCCCCGATGGTCCCAGAACCGGGCCCTGCATACAACAGCACCCCCTCCTGGGGGTCGGGGCTGGTGCCGGGCCCGGGGGGCAGTGGCT
>NW_005284724.1:0-483 GCF_000412655.1 Myotis brandtii
TTTTTTTTTTTAATAATGTCATGATTTTTAAAGAAAAATAGGATCAAGTATCACTTCTATTTCCAGATTTTCCTGACGAAATCTGATGTTCTTTGGCTTTGAACTAATCTACCAATGAAGTTTTATTAACCATAAAGCAATAAGTATCCCAAACATCAATATTTCAGAGAGATATCTGCCACTTTTATTTCCATTTTGTTTTACTATTTCATGAATAGTATTTAATGGATTTCTGAATTTAAAATGCAATGGAGAGAGAAAAAAACAAAAACTCTAATAGTTGGAATGAGCATTAATGCCTTTAGCATTATAAATTAAAAGCCTTTGAATTGCACAATTGGAACAACATTTATAACCATTTGACACAATACTGAAAACTGATGACACATCATGATTAAACCTCTAACATAATCGCATGTTGTATGATTCGTTATTAAATTTTAAATAAAACTTCCTTTTTGTTGTGTTGTGGCTGCCTTTTTT
>NW_005284725.1:0-483 GCF_000412655.1 Myotis brandtii
ATAGCTTGCATTGCTCCCCACTGGTTTGGCTGCACTAGGGACACAGAAGATAGAAGGAAGTGTTTACCTTAAGCATCTGTTGACAAACTTGGATTTTCCCTAGACAGTTATTGTGGGGTTCCTGTGGATGTAATATAATCAGGTGAGAACTCAATTCAAGTTTTGCTGGCATTTTCCAAGCCTACTTCTATTAGGAATACAACTAACAATTGCATCATATACAATACCCTGACCAGTAGCTCATATGTACAATTCACCAATGTTTTCCAACTTAAAGCTTTCTCTCCCAGGATCTCTTTCTAATGTAGACGACTGTTACTGTAGACTCTGGAGCATGATGGACCTGCAGCTACTTACCCTTATGTGTTTAAGTCAAACCCTGGGGATTTGACTGCTGTAGGCTTGTCACTCATTTGAGTTGTTCCACTCGCTTGAGAACAGTGATGAATATTTTGCTATGTAAAATGGATGTGATAATGCTGT
>NW_005284726.1:0-483 GCF_000412655.1 Myotis brandtii
CTCAAGAACAAAGGCTCAGAGGCAGGAAATGGGTTGAGTTTGGCCACTGGGAAGTGGTAGGAAATGAGGCTGGGATGTTCAGGGGCAGGGGCTGCCTAACTCTTAGTGTCCTTTGAGGCCTGGCTCAGACACCGTCTCCATGAAGCCTGCTTGATTCTCTCAGCCCTTGGGGCTTCTCCTTGGCCATGCCCTGCCCTGCCTTGTGGCAGGAAGGCGGGCCTCTGTGGGTGGCTGTGGGCTCCTTCGGGGAGGAAACTGGGTCGTTCTCATTTGGGTGAATGAACCTCTCCCCTTGCTGTGTGCCTCGTCCATGGTCTAAGGACCCAGGAGTCTGGGTGAAGAGGTGGGAACCTGGGAGCTCAGCTGCCTTTGCCTGGTCCCATGTTAGGGGACCTTCCCATGGGGTGAAGGAGTCCACGAATCCTTTAATTTTTACCAAGTCTTAGGTTGTCCTCGTTTTATAAATGATGAAAGTGAAGTTCA
>NW_005284727.1:0-483 GCF_000412655.1 Myotis brandtii
CTGCACGAATTTCATGCACCAGGCCACTAGTTCATTATAGAACAACAAATGTTTAACACAATTTTAGGCACAACACAGCAGACAGGGAAATAAAGATAATGAAGCGAAGGGGCCTAGGAGGCTGTGGCGCCCCTTCTCCCTGGTCCTGACAGCTGACCAGCTCGGTCTTCCAGACGGAGCAGGAGGGGGGCCAGTCCAGGAGGATGCACTCCTGCAGCCCCACCCACGGCCCCTGCATCGAGGAGGACTGCTGGGGACACCGCCTGGCTGATTCGCACTCGCCCTCTCATCTGAAATTCTGAAACTTGATACTTCTTGTGTCATTTCTCCCTTCTGGTTTGAATATTCTACAAAACCTATCATTTCTTCTTATTGTGTAAATAATGAGTCTATAGACAAATGTCTCTTCAACGGACTTTCTAGAGAGGCTTGTGAGTATGGTCTAAGGCAGTGGTCAGCAAACTGCGGCTCGGCAAACCGCGG
>NW_005284728.1:0-483 GCF_000412655.1 Myotis brandtii
ATTGCTTTTCTGTTATATTGCATGCTGATTTGGCTGGTAGTAGATTTTAATATTAAAATAATTTTTCCTTCTGAGTTTATTCATCCCTTCCCCAGTAACATGGTATGTATGTATTTGAGTCCAGAGCCTCTTTGTGGTTGTATTAGATCATGGACAGCATTCTCCGCTGGATTGCTCTTCATACATTGTTGAGCTTGTATCCTCTTCCCCTATTCCTGCAACTGCTTTATGTTCCACAAATTTGTTGAGAACTCTCTTATTAGTTATTAGCTATTAGCTATTGGCTCTTTTATTTTCTTTATCATTGAGGGTTTAGCCTTAATTTTTTAAACGATAATTTAAGTGAACTTTCAGGAAGGGGGAGGAGATAAACATCTGTTGTATAGCCATCTTTAACTAGAATGACAGTTCCTCGGTAAATTTGCTTGATGATAAAATTTATAAGTGCTGTATCCCATGCAGTGTTCTTTTAGGTCCATGGTC
>NW_005284729.1:0-483 GCF_000412655.1 Myotis brandtii
TTGATGTGTCTTTCCACTTATTTTTATGCATTCATTGATTGTTTCTTGTATGTGCCCTGGTCAAGAATTGAACCCACAACTTTGGTGTACCCAACTGAGCTACCAGGCTAGAGCTCAGCATTTTGTTGTTTTGTTGTTTTTGTTTTTTTTTTCGTTTTTTGTATTCATCCCCCACCTCTAATTATTTTAAAAACAATCCCAGGTCTGTGCCCACCCCATTTCTGCCTAACATGGCTAGACAAAATATAACAGCTTTTTCAGATGCACTGGAAATAAAAAAATAAAGTTATAGTCACTTCCTTGATTTTAACCTGGATTAGTACTAAAACATAATCTGCTACATTAATGATTCAAACTTCTTCCCAAAGTATTTCTATGGGTTCTCTTTTTCAGCTTTGTGTCAACTCTACATTTCTGATTTTCTTTATATGAAACTAGAGGCCCGCTGCATGAAAATTTGTGCAAGAGTAGGCCTTCCTTCCC
>NW_005284730.1:0-483 GCF_000412655.1 Myotis brandtii
TGCCTAAGGAAAAAGTGCTCAGATGCTAACTTGCAGTCTTTACTTACCCACACTTGCCCTGGCTCAGGTTTTGTCCTGATTCCACCTGAGCAGGTGTGTTAAAAGTTCTAACATCTACAGAAATCGGCCCCTGAGGGGAACTGGTAGTTCATCCTTCTAAACTTAACTTCACCTCGCTCTCCTTGGAGTGCCCCCAGGAACGTGGTAGCTGGTACTGAGCTTGCTTGATTTAACCTCCATTATTTTAAACCTCATCAGCTTCTAGAAGTTCTTGGCTGATGTTTACTTCATAGTAAATGCATCAGACTTTTCACCAACACTTATTAAAAGGGTCATTAGGCTTTTAAATACTATAGATTTTATAATAGGACATGCTGATGAGTGAATTAAAAGGGAATCAAAGTCATATTTAAAATTATATTCACCTTCATTCATCATTTAACAAATATTTGCTAGATACCTGCCATGTCCCAGACCCACGGT
>NW_005284731.1:0-483 GCF_000412655.1 Myotis brandtii
GAGCCTAAGCCAGCAGTCGGACATCCCCCAAGGGTTGGAGAGGGTTCAGGCCGGGCTGAGGGATGGGGGTGTCCCCATGCATGAATTTCATGCACCGGGCCACTAATTTTTAGATAAATAATCTGGCTTCTTTGTCTCTCAGAGATGATTCTAAGGTGTGTCCCACACACTCTCTCAGAGGCTCCCTGGTGAAACCAAATCCCAGGTGTCCACAGCAATAAACTAGCCATTAACTGGGTTTCCTCTTTTCCCTGTCTCACTGTCCCACTTCCTCACCTTGCTTCCTGGGATCTTCTCTCAGATAAAATATTTGCACCCAAATTCCTGTGTCATAGTGTGCTTTCAGGTGGGACTCCAGTTGAAGACAGGCAGGGATTTTAGATCAGGACAAATTCTGGCTCCATTACTGTCATTCTTAACTTGGAGAAATGGTCAGACAATTTTTTACTTCAATTTCCTCATTTCTAGAAAAGGTAAATCATA
>NW_005284732.1:0-483 GCF_000412655.1 Myotis brandtii
AGAGATGGTTCCAGAAACACATGGCTGCCATGAATGCTGGAAGGTCCACTGACCAAGGAATTTGGGTCTATATATGAGCCTTCATGTGAGTCTATTGAAAAATAGCTTGGTTTTCTCAGAGTTTCCAAAATAAATGTAATATCTCTTTATAGTAGTAGTTGGTAATGTTGTGTTAGAGAAAGAGAATACATAGGATCCTCAACTTTCATATGCATGAATACTAATCCGTAATATGCTGGAGGTCACTCTCCTGAGAATTCCCTTACTCTTCATATTAACTAAGTCATTCAATGAAACAGTAGTAATTTAAACATGGAAAACAAAATGCTTTCCTCAACATAAGTTCATTAAGCCTGCCTAAATTCTAATTAGCAAAATCTTCTGTTTTAAGAAATGATTTAGTTTAAGAGACTTTAGGCAATTTTCATAGAAATTTTGGATGGTAAAGCATTATGTATCAGAACTTCCCCTGACATTTTTTTT
>NW_005284733.1:0-483 GCF_000412655.1 Myotis brandtii
CTCCTCCCTGAAGTATCAGGGAAAACAGTAAGTGGGACTAGAATCCAAGATTCCAATTCCATTGTCAATGAAGCTTAGAAGCACCCAGAACTTTGAAACATAACACATGGGAGCCCCTTCCAAATGAAGGCAGAACTGAACAGGAAGTAGAAAGGACCACGAGAAAGGATGTCCGCCATTGGGGGTCCCAAATTCCACCAACACAGCCCACAGTTCCCCAAGCAGAGTGTGTCCCCAGGGGAAGGGCCAACCTCCTATAAATTCTCTCAGGGACCTACCGGGGACAGCAGGTCTGAGATGTGCGGGGTGCCTGGGTGGTCACTGGACACTTTGGGCACAAAGAGCAGCAAGAAGCATGCAGACGCCATTGCTGGAGGAAGCAGTGTGTGGGGAGGCGGGAGGGGGGGACTGCAGCTGCATCACACACACCACACACGTGCACACACACCACACATGTGCACACACACCACACATGTGCACACA
>NW_005284734.1:0-483 GCF_000412655.1 Myotis brandtii
TTGGTCGATTTGCATATTAGGGTTTTACATAGATAGATGGAGGGCAACATCCCACATTTTTCTGGTTATTTAGCAAAACATAGAGCAAAATAATCAAGGCAGTCATTGTCTGCCCTTTCATGTTAGAGCAGCTGTTTGGTGAAAACATGCTGTCTGTGATAAGAGTGACTGTGTTTAGTTCTCAAGGATCAGGTGGAAGTGACCTAACATAGGACTCTTGATCAGAGCAGCCAAGACTCTCATTTCCAAAAACCATGGGGCCCTCATCCAAAGGTAAAGCCTATTGGCCCTCCTCCATCTAGGAACTTGACTTAAAGAAGGCATTGAAAAAGCCTCTGTCCTTGGATTGTCATTATTAAATAGGTATCAAATAAACAAACAAAAGAATAGAATACTTCAAACCATCTATTTGAATTATGGGCATATGCACATGTAGATATTTATTGCACAGGGTGGGACAAAAGTAGGTTTACAGTTGTGAGT
>NW_005284735.1:0-483 GCF_000412655.1 Myotis brandtii
CTAATCTTGCTCAAAGGCATAAAACTAAATGAGTGGTCAAGCGATGATTTGAACACAAATCTGACTGTTGTCCAATGCCCCCATTCTTATACAAAACAGCACTGAAATACAATTTGGGAGCCCTGAGTCACAGGCCAGATACCTCTATCACTCATTTGAGAGGCCTTGGCCAAAGGGACATTTTAGGAATTATAGTCTAAACACTCTGTAATGATTATAAAAATACCTAGTTTATTGATTTTTCTGGAGACTATGTACATTCAAATATAAGGAAGTGCTCTGAATTGCTTTTAGCACTACAAATGTCCAAACTGCAGTCACTGAACTCATCGACCTAAACAGCATTGCCCTTGGTGATGCCAATAGCAAAATACTTCTGTGAGGAAATATCTGCACGTGCTGCCACAAGGACTCTGTGTTGTAAAGAGAACCTTCAGAACAGCCAGATCCTTTTGCTTTATTGGACAGAAGAGGGAATTTTTT
>NW_005284736.1:0-483 GCF_000412655.1 Myotis brandtii
AGTTTTGTGGCTATGTTTACATACATATCCTCTAGAGGGAAAATGTTGCCGAAAGCAAAACCATTATATAGCATTTTTTTTTTAAATTCAAAATTCTTTAAGCTGCATACAAATTCCTGAGAAAATCCATAGACTTGTAGCTCAAAGAGACACAACAATATTTTGTTAATTAGCATACTGATCACATCCCGTTATAATAGATGGAGTAGCCACATTGCCAACTCCTTAGAGAACTGAGCAAGTTGCCAGGAATTTGTAACCATTGGCATTCCCCTCACTAAACACAGTTTTTTCTTCCCCAAGTATTGTTGCTCTTGTGGCTATTGAAGTCTTCCCAGAGCACACTAGAAATGACAGAATCACAGGAAAACTCCTGTAAGAGAGCATTGTTTGTTTGAATAGTTCATTTTAAAACACTTAAGCTGAACAACTATACAGTGAATTGTTCTAATAAGACCTGAACTAGCCCTCCATGACCATCTA
>NW_005284737.1:0-483 GCF_000412655.1 Myotis brandtii
TTAAAATTAAATTTATTGGGGTGACATTGGTTAAGATGAATATCTCAAGCTGAAATTTCTGATATCTTTTGAGAAAGAGGGGTTAAAGTTGCCTGGGAAATTAAGAAAAATATATGAGTATACAAATTGCATGAGCAATTCCTACGAGTTCCTATAACCGGCTGGAGCCCATCTATGAATATTAGGAATAAAATGCCATGATGAGGAGAAATGGAACCCAAACCCCAGGTGCAGTAGGCTGTGTTATTTGTTCATAATTCTTCCTTCTCATGGATTCCCTGTAGGCAAAGTATTCTTTCCCTGTTGAATCGGTTTGGCCACATGACTTGCATTAGCTAATGGGATGTGAGCAGAAAGGATAATGCGCAGTTCCAAACTGGGGCTTGAAGAGTCTTATCAAATTTCCATCAACCTTCTTGATCTCTGGTCTCCGCCATGAAAAGAGCTTAAGGACACATTTGTAATATCTTATTCAATAAAGGG
>NW_005284738.1:0-483 GCF_000412655.1 Myotis brandtii
TTTTTTACTTCTCTCTGTAGATCCTCTAACTTTGTATGGATAAGAGTCATTCAAGAAGAAATTCCAAAATGCAGACTCATGGGCTCCACGTGAAATCTTCTACATCAGACTCTTTGGAGTACAGTCTAAAAATTTACATTTAAAAATAACCTGCCAAAGAGACTGTGAAGTATAGCTGGGTTTTAGAGTCATAAGACAAGCCCTTAACTCTGTTACTATTATAAATATACTCCTTAAATATCCAAAAAATATTAAAGAAATCAAAATGTGCTGAACTAAGGTACCCATTGCATTCAAATCTATATTTTAAAAATATATTTTTGTACTTATTTTGTTTTCCTACCAGTGCAGATGAATTCACTTGGAAATTTCCTGCCCTCCACATCATTTTTCTGCCCCAAGCTCAGAGTAAAACTCCATGTTGTGATTCTAGTGGGGTATGCTCCATGGAGCTAGGAGAGTTGCCAGACAATAAGAGGAAAA
>NW_005284739.1:0-483 GCF_000412655.1 Myotis brandtii
TAATTATGTAAATATCACATTACTAATCAAAATTTATCCTACTTGTTTTAGCATCATTGATGATCTTTTTTTCTGAATTGGTTATAAACATGATGGTAGCCAAATGATGACTTTTGAAATTCCAAGTCAAAAGCAGTTTTTAAAAATCATGTATTCGGAAAGATGCTACTCTGTGTGAATGACTCGAGTTTACAAAATGCTCCTCTGAAGTAAACTGTTTTATATACAACATGAGAAAACATTGCTAACACCCTGCTGTGACTCTAATGGAGCTAGGCTCTCCTGCAAAGGTCTGGGAAGCAATTCAGGCTAATGAGCAGCTATGCATTTCAAAGCTTCTATTAGAGAGAAAGCTTTGTCCACTAATGATTTCTTTAAAACATTGAGAAATATTTTGTGCTTTGGTATAAACTATTTTTATGAAGAAATTCAGCTCTGGCCAGCAGGACTTGGTTCTGCTTAAAGACATGAAGAATTTGTGTG
>NW_005284740.1:0-483 GCF_000412655.1 Myotis brandtii
ACACACACACACACACACACACACACGTGCACACATAGCTAGACTGTCTGGATCTATGCCTTAGTTCTGCTACCTACTAGCTGAATAATCTTGGGCATGTTATTAAGTCTTCTTATGTCTCATCTTTAATTTGCAGACATTGATAACTCCCATCTCATTGTTTCTTAAGGTTGAACAAATACATGTAAAATAGTTCTTTTTAAAGCATCAGTCATATAAGAAGCTCTCAGTGAATGTTAACTTATTTTGTAATTGTTACCCTCACTTTTATGTAAAGATCTGGCTATCATTTATAATTTTTCCTAATAGCAAAAATTAGCTCTTTGTAATATCTTTTCTTGAATAGGTAAGATGTTCAAATGATAAAAAAGTTACACAAAACTAAAGTATATATAATGAGACGTTGTCTCTTTCCATCGCTGCCCTTGTGCCCCCATCTACCTTCTCTGAGGTAACACCATTGTTTCATTTCTTAGGTATCTC
>NW_005284741.1:0-483 GCF_000412655.1 Myotis brandtii
TCTGAAATCAATAAAAATATATTTTAAAAATAAATTACAAAAAATAAAAGAGGAAAGAGTTCAATAATAGAAGAGGTAAGAATTTTTGAGGCAGACTTAAAATCAAGTGGATACAAATACAATTGCTTTTCAATTAGGTTCTAAGTCCTGTTAGGAGAACATGATTTATGGAAAATTATACTTTCATCAGAAGACAGGGGCATGGTACACTAATGAGGTCAGAAGTCCTACCCTGAGGGGCATGCCCTCTCACATGTGCTGTCCCACTAACTAAGTCTGATATCATATGACCAACCCTCTTCCCTGTTTGTAACAAACTGGACCAGAGGTGGTCAGTGGACTCAAGGCAAGCCTTTGCATAAGCAGGCCAGTGACTTGAGACCTAGGGCAAAAATATGAGTGGGATAATTGGAAGCTAAAGAATACAGAAAATAGATGATGAATGCTGTGTCAAATGCTGCAGATTTATCTGAAAATACAGAC
>NW_005284742.1:0-483 GCF_000412655.1 Myotis brandtii
CTCTATCCACTGAGCCAAACTGGCCAGGGCTTAGAGAAACTTTTTTAATGCAAAAATCCTCTGGTGATCTACGATGGATTTCACAACCTCAGAACCTCTTTGCTCTTATTTTATAAATAATTCTAAAAAGCTTGAATTTTATGTCTCCATCCAATAAACTCTGAAGAAATGGTAGCTGGACAGTTTAATGATGAGGAGGGAGAGATTTAGATAGATGTAAAGATGAGTCCATAAATCTCAAAACTCATCACATTATGGAACTGTTTAGCCCCAAAATTTATACAACTGTTGTTCATTAATATAATTGTAAGTTACCAAGAAAAGACTGAACTGTATCAATTTATAGTTTTCCAAGGCACAGTTGTTGGTAATACATTTTAGAACGATTTCCCGGAAGTTGGCTACAGATAAGCAAAGTTGGGGTTTTTAGGAGCTTAGGTTCCATGCAGCGTGAAGGAGAACCCCGGGGGGGGGGGGGGGGGG
>NW_005284743.1:0-483 GCF_000412655.1 Myotis brandtii
GGCGCCCGGGGTCCCTGGTTTTTGTTAGTCTTAGCTGTATTGGTCGTGTCTGTCTTCTTGTCTTTGTTGTCCTCATGTTTGTAAGAATGGGTCAGGGACAGTCGTCTGTGTGTACCCCCATACAACGTTTTTTGAAAAATTTCCAGGATTTCCTGCGGCGTGCAGGAGGATATGGATATGATGTCAATGCTTTTGATTTACAGCCATTCTGTGAGAGGGCGTGGCCCGCATTTCAGGTTGGCTGGCCAGACGTGGGGTCTGTTGACCTCATGACTGCCTACCGGGTCCATCATGTTATATATGGCCGGCCTGGCCACCCTGACCAAATTCCATATATCCAGGTCTGGGTTGACATCCTGACCGAAAAACCCCGGTGGCTAAAACTTGGGGCCGGCAGCTATATGTCTCCGGGCAAGATCCGGGAGCACTGTTCACCATCCAACACTGCGCAGTCCCAAGGGAACGCAATCCCATCGGGCCTCC
>NW_005284744.1:0-483 GCF_000412655.1 Myotis brandtii
CGGCAGACCGGCTTCATTCCCGCGTCCATGTTCTTTCAAACAAACCACAGCTGCCTCTTTGGAAGAGTCAGTGGTTCCAAACCTTCGCTGTAAAATGGAATCACCTGGCATCTTTAACATCCTGGTGTCTGGTTCCCATGCCCAGACATTCCCATTTAATTGGTATTGGTTGTAACTTGGCCATTTGTTTTAAACTCTCCCCAGATGGTGCTAACGTGTAGCAAAGTTTGACAAACCCCATTCTGGAGGAAGGTTTTTAGAGCAGGTGCTCAACCTTCATTTCATTCAACGTTGATGAAATCCTGTAGAAACTTAACTGTTTATATCAACTGGCCTGTGGTCAAATTGCCTTCGTTATATGTCATTTTGCCACGGTTCAAAAAACCTGTCAATGACATTTAGTGAGGACTTAACTGTAGTGTCTTGGTGTTAAATGATGACATTACAATTCCTTTTCCTCTTTGAAGTGACTTTGTCAATGAT
>NW_005284745.1:0-483 GCF_000412655.1 Myotis brandtii
AAAAGCAAAGCTCTAGTCGGGGTTAATTTAAGGAAAGGACATGGCTTAGAGCTGTGATTCTATAATGAATGAAATCAGAATATACACTGAAATGTTTTCTAAAACTTTAATATACTTTACAGAATTCACAGAATTTAATTAAAAATACTTTTTCAGGCCCTGACCAGTTTTGCTTGGTGATTAGACCATCAGCCCATGGAATGAAGGGTCCTGGGTTCTATTCTGGTCAAGGTCATGTACTGTCCATGCGCATGAGGGAGGCAATCTGTCTGTCTCTCTCTCCCCTCCCCATGCCAACACCTTTCCTAACAGAAAAAATTTTTCAATTCAATTCACTGAAATAAATAGTACATTGTGCCCTCACCACTGCCTCACATCCACTGTAAGGCCATCGCTACATTTCATAATTAAGAAAAGCTTTAAGGAAGTAAACTAGAGATCAAAATAAAAATTAAGATCAAGAAGCAGCTCATTCCTTCAGAT
>NW_005284746.1:0-483 GCF_000412655.1 Myotis brandtii
AAAAATTTCCTTGGGTGAGGATTAACAACAACAAAAAGAATAAATATGATCAAAGTTTTCATCACAGAGGTAACCAGATGTGGTACATGTATATGTTAACTTCACTGTCCACAGAGTGCCCAGATTATACATGGTTCCTGGGTGTCGCTGTGAGGGTGTTTCCATGTGAGATGAGATTTGAATCAGTGGACTCAGCAAAGAAGATTGACTTTCCCAATGTGGGTGGCTATCACCCAGTACATTGAGGGACTGAGTAGAACAAAAGGCAAAGGAAGGAGGAATTTGCCCCTCCCCTTTTTCCCCCCCTCTCACTGTTTGAGCTTACACATCTCTCATCTTCTCTAGTCCTTGGACTGGGATTTGCATCATCAGCTCCCCTAGTTCTCAAGCCTTCAGCCTTAGACTGAATCGCTGGTTTCCTGGGTCTCCAGCTTGCAGATAGTAGATTGTGAGACTTCTCAGTCTCCATAATCACATGAGCCA
>NW_005284747.1:0-483 GCF_000412655.1 Myotis brandtii
TGCATGAACACCTCCCAATTCCAAAAGAACTTGGTGCAAATAATTCCTGAAACTTTTGGGAGTTCTGTAATATATTTAAGCGTCTCCTTGGCTAGAAATTTAGATTTTTCGAGTTCATTAACACCAATCTGTCTACTTTTGAGATTCCAATATTTTATTTCTGTTGTCTTCTCATATTTCCTTACTGTTGCTTTTGTAGAGTTTGGGGAAGAATGGGATCTAAAAAATATGTAAACCACGTGTCATCTTTAACCAAAAGCTTGTTAATTTCATTCATTGACTAACAGGAACCCCTGAGTGACAGAAAGGCAGCATAATACAGAGGACAGTGGGATCACTGGGAGTTTGGTGACCCAGTTTTGACACAAACAAGCTGCATGACCTTAAGCAAGTCATTCCCTCTTGTTGAGTTTTACTGTCTGTGAAATCAGGCATTGGATTAGATAAACTTGAAAGCCTTGTCAATGATTCTACATGATATCT
>NW_005284748.1:0-483 GCF_000412655.1 Myotis brandtii
TACCTGGCCAGGGAAAATTTCATTTTCAGAAAAATTGACTAATGTATTCCTCTAATTTTTCCATTTTTATATCTTCATGAACATATTTATCATAGTTATTTAAACTTTTTTATCTGTTAAATATAACTTCTGACTCATTGGTGGGTTTGCTTCTATTGTTTATATTTCTTCTTACTTATGAATAACAGTTCCTTGCCTCTTCAATGTCTAGTTATGGTAGGTTGTATGGTGGACTTAGCTTATACAAGACTCTCCTCACCGCATCATCATCCACCAAGGAGGGCTGGTCCACTCAGATAATAAGACAGAGAGGAACAGATACTCTCAAAGCAATCCGGTATTGAGTTCAGTTGCATTTTATTTACAGTGTTAGGAAGGCTAGTAAACTTCGACTTTATCTTTTTTTCTAGTAGGTGATTCTCCAGGGTTTAAATAAGAGTTCACAGGTTTATCCCTCTTCAGACCCCCCCCCCCCCCCCAGCT
>NW_005284749.1:0-483 GCF_000412655.1 Myotis brandtii
AAAAAAAAAGTGTGCCTGGTTTATGTGCCATTTATTTCAGAAACTATACTTCTGGTATTGTGATTATCACAATTGGTGTATCATAAATTCTACTGAGATAAACTTCCAACATAATGTCAAACAGAAGATTTCAAAGCATGGGCATGTGTAAAATAATTCCAGGGGTCCTTTATGGATAAGGTTAATCATGCACTCCAAGACACTTCGTGATTGAAAGGGAATGTTCTTTACAGTTATGTCATAATATGGTAGAAATCACATCTTTGCTCTGAACCACCAATCTTGCCCCTTCCTGAGTTTCTTTTGAGTCAGAATTATGCAAAGACCTAAAGACTCAAACATACGCACTCCCCTCATTTCCATGACCTCTGACAAAACAATTCTAACAGCAATACAGTGTAATAGTTTAAGGACTCATTTAATGGCCACCTTCCCCCAGAATCTAGAATATACATAGACCAAGCAGTATTGCAGTAAAACACC
>NW_005284750.1:0-483 GCF_000412655.1 Myotis brandtii
AGCAATACATCCATGATTTCTTTTAATGCTCTCAAGAATCCCATGCTACTGACATAACAGTTGCATGTGTTTTGGATGAAGACTTGGAGTCGCACAGAGAGGCTAACTCACTTGCTGGAGGTCCCGTGGCATTGGTGACGCTGACATCCACAGCCAAGTCAGCCTGACTACACAGCGATGCATACCTTGACTGTATTGTGCCTCTCGTACCTTCACGTAGCTCTGCTTTGCCCTCCTCTGGCTCTTTATTCTCTAAGTCTTGTGCTCCTCCGAGTGCCAGAGTCTTATCTGTAAAATGTTAACAACATTCCTATGTAGCAGGTGTTGGATGCAAACAACAGACATAGACACTTAAGCAAAATGGGATGTTCTGGAAGGCGATTGGGGTCTGGTCTCTTCTGATTCTGTGGTAGGAACAGGTCCAGCTCCCACCAAAAATCTCCCAATAGCCTGACCAGTGTGGCTCAGTGGTTGAGCGTCAAC
>NW_005284751.1:0-483 GCF_000412655.1 Myotis brandtii
ACCATATGATCCAGCAATTCCACTTCTGTGTATATATATTAAAGAAATGAAAACAGGATCTAAAAGAAATATCTGTATTCTCATGTTCTTTTGCAGCATTATTCACAATAGCTAATAGCTAAGAAATGTAAACACCTTAAATGTCCATCAACAGATTTATGAAAAAAGAAGTTGTGATGTGTGTGTGGGTTTGGGGGTGGGGTATATAATGTAACATTACACAGACATGAGAAAGATGGAAATCCAGTCATTTGTGAAATGTGGTTGTACCTTGAGGGCATTATATTAAGTAAGATAAGTCAGACAGAGAAAGATAAATATTGTATGCTATAACTTATATGTGGAATCTAAAAATGCCAAACACATAAAAACCAAGAGAAGAATGATGGTCACCAGGAGCTGAGTGGTAGGGGAACTGGAGAAGCTTGCTTAAGAGTACAAACTTGCTTGCCCAGCAGATGTGGCTCAGTGGTTGAGCATCAA
>NW_005284752.1:0-483 GCF_000412655.1 Myotis brandtii
CACACACACACACACACACACACACACACTGCAGAGGCTACATGACTAAGTTAAGGATGTTGAGATGAAGCAGTTATGCTCGATTAACTGATGGGCCCTAAACACCACCACAAGAGTCCTCACAAGAGAGAAGTGGAGAAAAGTAGACAGAAGAGGAGAAGGCCATGCGAAGATGGAGCAGAGATTGGAGTGATGCAATCACAAGCACAAGGAACCCCAGCAGCCACCAGAAGGTGGAAGAGGTGAGGAACAGATTTCCCCTAGCACCTCTGGAGGAAGTGTGGCCCTGCCCACACCTTGATCTCAGCCCAATGAAACTGATGCCAGACTTCTGGCCTCCAGAACTGTAGCAGAATAAATTTTTGTTTTGCTTTAAGTCACCAAGTTGTGGTCATTTGTTATAGCAGCCATGAAACACTCATACACACACCTTTTCTCCTATGGTAGCCACTGACATTCCTTATGCCTCTGTAGCTGCATTTT
>NW_005284753.1:0-483 GCF_000412655.1 Myotis brandtii
TTTTTAAAAAATGAGAGCAGGTTGGAAGGCTGCTCAGGCCCATGCTATCTGGAATTGGGTGACTGTCCATCTAAGGAACGTGAGAGAACCAGACGAATGACCATTATGACTTCCCAGCAGTGCCAGGGCAGAAAAGACGCACTGCAGCTGTCAGATCATTTTCTTCTCTTTTCTCTATTAATCAAAATCAGTTCATGGCTCAGTCCAATAGGACGCTTGGGACGAGGAATCCAGGAGGTGCTTAGCTCATCGGAGACCATTTGTTAGCTGCTATAACTGAAAAAAAGCCCTGCAGGTTCCTTCCTCAGAGGGCATTCTGAGCACCTGACCTTAAACAGCAGGGTGCTGACCTGTGCCTCACGGGGGCCCACTGTGACCCCCCTCCTGGCTTGGCTGGGCCCCAGGCATTCTGAATACCCTCCTGACAGCGCCACCTCTCAGAATCCTGGCTTGGACAGAGTGCTGGCCGCCATCCCATGGAGA
>NW_005284754.1:0-483 GCF_000412655.1 Myotis brandtii
GTTTATATTGTTCACTGTTGAGACATAACTCTTTTAACTGATTTTATCTCTCCTAGGTGTTGGACTAAATGATGGACAGTGGCATTCCGTCTCCATATCTGCCAGGAGGAATCACCTGAGTGTGGTGGTGGATGGCCAGGTGGCCTCTGCTGCTGCTTCCCTGGGGCCTGAGCAGATTTATTCAGGTGGCACCTATTATTTCGGAGGTAAGAGAAGAGGTTGGGCTCATGGCCAGTTGAACCATATTTTCAGTTACTAGCCCTGTGTCTTGGTGATATCATCATGTTTCACCTCATGTCAATGCTATGGAATAATGTCTCATTTTCTTTGAACATGGAAATGTTGAGTGGATCAAGATGACAAACTATGACCTAAAAATTTTCTTTGAGGTGAACTTACTTATATTTACAGTTTCTACAATGAGATTGATTGAAATTAGGCCACCCTCTTCAGTTCTTATTTTTTTCCTTTTAAGTTTTTTTT
>NW_005284755.1:0-483 GCF_000412655.1 Myotis brandtii
GACCCTCTAACTAATTGAACCATCTGGTCAGGGCTTAGTATCTCTTTTAACAAGGGGTTGTAACTACACATATAATAAAACATTCAAATATAGACAGGGCAGTAAAATATATACCAGGATATTTCTAAATATGTATGTTGACATTAAAACATATCCCCAAAATTTCCTATCCAACGATAACTAATTTATTTGAAACTCCCACAAAGCTTCCAAAAAATGATCACATAGTATTTATAGCTAGTTTAAAAATGTGTTAAAGTGAACTTTCTAGAAATTTCATACATAACAAAAACAAGTTAAGAATAACCTATATCACTGCTTTTCATTAGAAATATGTGAGCTACAAATGCAAGCCACATAGGTAATTTTAAATTTTCTAGCATAAACATCAATGAAAGGTAAAATGGTTTAAATTAACTTTACTAATATTTAATAATCAATATAAAAATAAGATATTTTTGTACTAATCCTTTATGAAATTAT
>NW_005284756.1:0-483 GCF_000412655.1 Myotis brandtii
CCAAAGAGAGTTTAATTTTGAAGGTTAAGGAAAGCCACTAAAGGATTTTGAACAGAGATGAGGGTGACAAGATTTACATTTCAGGAAAAAACACTATTTACACAGGGATTCCTGGCAGGCAATCAGGGCCCAGGTGTGGCAGTAGTCACACTCGAGACAGTGAGGCTGTTTAGGAGACAATCCTTTTATTCAGTAAGAAATGACAAGGGTGTGGCCTCAGAGCGTGGCAGTGGGGATGGAGAGGAGGGAACTGACTTGAAGTAAAAGGACTCTCAAGAGTTGAATGAGGAGACTAGGGGACAGGGAGTGTCAATGATGAGATAGCACTATGTGTTTTATCCATACACAAAATGATATTCATTCATTTGGGGAAAGCAGGGTCGAAGAAGGGAACAGGGTTGGGAAGGACAAAGAAAAGGAAAATGAGAGCAATTTATTTTTATTTCTGTTAATCCTCACCCCAGGATATTTTTCCATTCATTT
>NW_005284757.1:0-483 GCF_000412655.1 Myotis brandtii
CCTAGCAAACTATACAAGGGCATATTGTGTGCTAGTGACTGGGAAGATAACACAAGCCAAGAAGGAGTTAAGTAAAGAAGCAGGTAATTCAGCCCTGTATGAGAAGCCTGCTCCAATAGATATATATATTTGGAGGATATAGGCTATGTTAGGTAGGAGCAGGTACATGGTACAGGGTGTCATGGGAGGCCGCTGAAGGATAGCTGAGCAATACCAAATAATTCACTACAGCCTCCCCAGAAGGAACTTCTGAGCTGGGATTTTTAAGTAAGAGTTTCCTAGGGTCAGAATGAGTGCAGGAAGGCAGTGTCCTGGGCAGAGAACAGTATACATCAGATACAATGTGTGCAGAGACATGGATCCGTCAGCAAGTGTGGCATAGTTGTAGGACTATAAGTCATTCAACATGGCCAGAGCTTACCAGGGTAAGAGGTGAAGCTGGAGAGGGGGGCAGGGCCCAGATCAGCAGAGAAAGGCTCCACA
>NW_005284758.1:0-483 GCF_000412655.1 Myotis brandtii
TGGTCAGGACACAGGGAACTTCTTCCCTTGGGCAACCTGAGAATCCTCCATATATTCATTCACATATATTTGCTAAGTGCTTACTGTCTGTATACCCAAAGGATAGCACACAGAGATGTAAGAGAGACAGAGACACATTGTCTCTGCTCTGTTGCAATTTGTGTCCTAGTGGGAGCAAGCCTGGTAATAGACAAATGAGCACTAATGAATAAATCAGAAAAAATCAGATGGTGATAAAGTCCATGCAGGACATTAAAAAGGTGATGTGAGAATGACTGTGTAGATGCTTTTGATTGGACAGGAGAGGAGGTCATCTCCCAGAAAGTAATGTTTAGGCTGAACTCTGAAAGCCAAGAAGGAGGCAGCCATGAGAAGATGGGGGTAAGGGTTTTGCTGACAGAGGTCACAGTTAGTACTAAGGTCCTAAGTGAAAAGATAAGAGAGTGGTCAGATCATAGAAAGCTTTGTATTCCCAAGTCAAGA
>NW_005284759.1:0-483 GCF_000412655.1 Myotis brandtii
GGTGTTTACCTATGCCGCCATCTTGGTCTCTCCATGAAAAGTAATTCTCTTTCCATGTCTGTCCCTTAGCCCTTCGTTTCCCTGCCCCAGAGGCAACCACAGATTTTTGGAGAGCAGTTCACGGCTGGGCTAGGATGGCTCCCTGGGTGAGCAGTTACCCCTGGAGAGAAGCCATTGAAGACTATTCCTTCTAGCTACCGCCCTTGCCACAAATTCACTCTAAAAGAATCTTAGCATGTTCCTTCCCATAGCAAAAAGCCTAGCCTGATATTTTGGGATTCCTCTGGCCCCACAATTTTTCTCCACTTTGCTCCTGGTGCTTAATATTCTCTTTAACTGGAACAGAGCTTCTCATGCACAGTAGAGGTAAAAGTCTAAAAATGTCCATGTTGGGTGGGCTCAGCATTGCCACAGACTTGTTATTGCACAGGTCACAGCCTGGCCATGGTCTAGCTCAGTGATGGCGAACCTTTTGAGCTCGGC
>NW_005284760.1:0-483 GCF_000412655.1 Myotis brandtii
GCAAACACCAGCAAGGGCTACTGTGCATTCTTTTACTATGCACTTGGAAGGGGGAATGAAAGCTATGTTTTGGTACCTATCAGAACAGTCCTACTGTGGGCACGGAACCAACCCGCTGCTCAACTCCGTTCCATCCTTTCCCACTGTTATCACACGTGAGTTTTTACGGGTTGCATTTCAACTTTTGCCAAGAACTAGGCTGACTCAGCTCTTAGAAGTCCTCTCCAAGAAGTGATTGATAGAGTTCTGCCAGGGAGACAGACTGGGAATTTCTCAGAGAACTTCCGTAGCAAAATACCCCTGAACCTAGGAGATGCATGTCCTGGCCATGGCAAAAATGAGTGCCAACACTGTTTGAATCCTCAGTGTCTCTCCTGAACTCTCTGGAGCCACAGAAATTATTACATGTGAGGAATTTCCAGCTCTGAGGGTGGTGAGAGCAACCCGACAAAGTATTTTTTTTTAAATATATTTTATTGATTT
>NW_005284761.1:0-483 GCF_000412655.1 Myotis brandtii
GCTTCTCCTCTGCCTTGACTTTGTTCCCTGACTGCTTACTCTCTTCAGTTTTCTTGGGGTTGTTTTCTCTGGTTCTTTTGGCCTTTTCTTGCCCATGGCTCTTGGTTTTGCTGGTCCTGCTGGGGGCAGCTTTCTGAGGTTTGTTAGAATTCTTGGCCCTGTTTTCAGGAGCTCTGTCACTGGCTGCAGCATTGGAAACAGCCACTTCTCCCACGAACATGCCATCTGGGCTCTCAGGCTGGATTTTGACTATGGGAGCACCACTGATCAGCTCAGAGGCTTCATGTTTATTCTTCCTGTCTTGATCAGAGGGAGCATTAATGACACTTGTTTTCTGCACCTTGTTCAAATTGATGGCTCTGGTATCTTTGGTTTGGATCACCTTGGGACCTTTGAATTGATCAAGTTCATCCAAGGAATTTAGGACCACTGGAAGGTGAGTATCCTCCACCAGTGTAGCGATGTCTGCAAAGCCATCATTGG
>NW_005284762.1:0-483 GCF_000412655.1 Myotis brandtii
TAGTTTCCATTTTACTGACTGCATATGACATAGAATATTTCCTACTGATTATAGTAATTTTTACTTAAGTTCATTTATTCATTTAACAAAAACTTATGGAGAACCTAGAAGCCAGATGCTTTCGTACAGGCAAATGATGGATGATGCATAAAACCATTGTGGTCCTCCTTCACTCATAACTGACACTCCGGTGGGGGAGAGAAACATTACACCAAACACACAAATACTTACAAACTGGGATAAAAGCTGGGTGGGAAAGTCAGCATATGCTTGGAGGGATAGACAGAGGCAAGACTCTATAGCTCTTGTCAGCCTTTTAAGAAGATTAGATTTGCCCTGGCCAGTGTGGCTCAGTAGGTTGAAGTGTTGTCCCAATTCCCAGTCAGAGCTCACACCTAGGTTGCAGGTTTGATCCCATAGGGATGTGTGCAGAAGGCAGCTGATCAATGTTGCTCTCTCATCTCTCTCTCTCTCTCTCTCTCT
>NW_005284763.1:0-483 GCF_000412655.1 Myotis brandtii
GGGGACAGCCAGTGTCCACAGCATGAGCCTTCAAGACCGCGAGATAATGAGCATGTAACTAGTGAAGCCCGGTGCCGGCCTAAGAGGCCGCAATGTAGCTAGTTGCTTTCTCAGCCGTCAGAGAGCTGTGAATACTTAGTAAAGAAATGCCTCTTCCAGCCTGATGTGTTTTAGACAGTAGGGGATGGAGGCTTTTCCCTCCCAGCTTTGGCTTACGAAATATTAAACCTCAAAGGAGAATATTTTTCCTCTGAAGATTTCTGATTCCAGGGCAGCACTGAGTATAGGTCAGAGGGCCGAGCGGTGGGTCGGGTGTATGCCAGTAAGTGCCAGGTGACAAGGGTCGCCCTGGGCAGTTTCCTGGCACGCAGTCCGGGTGCCATCTCTCTGCTCCATCTCAGTAGAGGGAGCTCGAGACCAGCATGGCCCAGAGGCCAGGTGAACCGTGTGGGCGGTGACAGGCCCTGGGCTCCAAGAGTCACG
>NW_005284764.1:0-483 GCF_000412655.1 Myotis brandtii
CTGAGAGCTCAATAATGTGGCAAAAACTTTGAGTTGTGCAGTATGTAATTGCTTTTGAGTGCAAGAACCCCTCAGAGATCTCGTTGGCTATAGTTCCAGAAGTGAAAAGCATCCAGATAGTGAAAAGCATCTTTTCACTCTCTTGATCCCCTTACTTACCCAATTTTATTTACCTTTACAGCACTTAATCACCATCTAACACAGTGCATATTTGTTTGTTTATGTATTTTATATCTTCACCACTAAAATGCCAATCCCATGAGAACAGGGATTTTGACTGGTTTGTTCATTGCCACGTCTCTAGTGCCTAAAACAATGTTTTGCATGTAACAGATGTTCTATAAATTTTGTTGAATAAATGAACAAGGACTCCCGTAAGTTGGTTCAGAAGAGGTGATTATTTTAAGAATGCTCATGGAGAGATGGGAGCTCACAAGAACAGGAGGGGTAGCAGGGCTAGGGTCCCAGGGTGGGACACAATGA
>NW_005284765.1:0-483 GCF_000412655.1 Myotis brandtii
TTTTTTTTCCATACATAATTTGTTGTATTGATATCTGATTCTCATTTTGAGTGGCAAATGAGAATTTTTACATGTATTAACAATAATTTTACCTATTTTATCTTGACTCTAACCATGCTAACTAAGTACATTTCAAATCACAAACATTTTTCTGTGTTGTTTTGCTCTCAGATAAAGTTCACTATGGGTAATTATTTCCAAAGTTGTTAAACCAAACTAAAAACAACATAAATTTTAGACCTAGTAGAGAATGATGTGGTGAAATTGGAATGCTCATATCTTATTGGTAAGAATGTAAAGTGGTGCAGCCTCTTTGGAAACTAGTTTGGCTGTTGTTCAAAATGTTAAACATAGAGTGCATGACCCAACAGTTCTACTCTAGGAATATACCCCAAAGAATTGAAAACATAACATCCAGACAAAAACTTGAACATGAATGTTCATAGTAACATTGTTTATAATAGCCAAAATCTAAAAACAGCT
>NW_005284766.1:0-483 GCF_000412655.1 Myotis brandtii
TTTTTTTTTACTCTGGTATCCAGTTATTTAAACGATAGATTTAAAGTGAGAAAGCAGACAGCTGAGACTTGAGGAAGTTGAGACTTAATATTTCAACCCTGATTTAGGCTGATAAATAAAAACTAAAGGTATTACCAACCCAGGTTGGAATAACATAGTCACTTTTTTTCTCAGAAAATAGTGCTTATTGTGCTCACTTGCATATAAACATTTGAATTTTCATATCTTACTCAAAAAGTGCTGCTGTGGATAGTAGATGACTATTCAAACTACAACCTAATAATCTGGCTCTATAGGATGTAGAAGAATTTAGCAACTGCAGTGTTTTATCCTTAGATCTATATGTAATTTGACCAGTTAATCTCAGAGACTCATTCTCCTTATGTGTAAACTAGTGATACTGACATCAATATCAAAGTCAGTATGATGATGTTGATGATGTCACTTATTTAGCACATATCTTCCAATTTCTATGATAATCAC
>NW_005284767.1:0-483 GCF_000412655.1 Myotis brandtii
AAAAGAGGTTTCTTATAGGCACCATATAGTTGAGTCTTCCTATTTGAGCCGATGTCACACCGTCTGCCTTTTAATTGGGGAACTCACATCATCTTCATTTAATGTAATTATTGATATTATTGCATTTAAACCTCTCGTTTTGCTATTTGTTTGATTTCTCTTGGCTGCTCTTTATCCCTTGTTTTCTTTATGTCTGTCTTCATTTGGATGAATTGTGTTTGTGATGATTTTATTGCACCTTCTCATTGACTGATTAGCTATAACTCTGTGTTGTGTTATTTCTGGTGGGTGATTTATAGGATACACGTTTAATTAGCCCCATCTTATCTTCAGGAGATCTCATACCACTGCCTGTGCTTTGTGAGGACATTATAAAAACATATGTTCACTTTCTCCTCTCGGCCTTTATGCTACTATGTCCATCATTTTACTTGTACATGTCTTATAAATTGCAGGGACTACTGCTATCATTTTTGTTTTAAA
>NW_005284768.1:0-483 GCF_000412655.1 Myotis brandtii
TAAGACATATGTGGCTGCAAATCCAGACACATCAACGTAAAGAGCCATTTGCAGATATTTACTCTGATGACTATCTGGACCCACATAGAACTATGGAAAATGTCTTTGCATAGGCAAAACACTACATATAAACATATATATGCTCCATTTGCAATGACAGGAAAATACCAGAAGGTTGAAGACTAGCATATAGTAGGCAAAATGGAAATAGTTTTTGTATTAAGATGGGCTTATAAGTACAGGCTATGGACATATGGATATTTTTATAATTTACTATAGGAGAAGATTATTACAGCAACCCACTACACTCAAGAAAAATCATACTAAATTACTTTTTTATAAGTGAAAATAAGGAACTTGTGTAAATGAGACAATAACCCTAAAATATCCATTTCATAAATTTTGACCTTGATTTTTTGATTGGGAAGCCTGCTCTAACACGATATTGGTTAGGAAACCTAAAAGCCAAGTTTGCTAGGATTA
>NW_005284769.1:0-483 GCF_000412655.1 Myotis brandtii
AAAAAAATTAATAATAACCTATCACTTGATGTAGGCAGGGGTAGAGACTTGGTCTTTTTCCTCCAGCCAACCGTCCAGCTGGTTCTCCTACACAAGTCCTTCTCTGCTCCAGCAAATTGAACTGGATCCCTAGGAAAAGTCTCTCATGGTCCATAAGGTTATTTCAAAGAAAACCAACAAATTCAGGCAAGGTGTTTATTGTTTATTTTCTTCCCGAAACAATGGGATTTGATGATAGACGATGGATGCAGGCAGAGGAGAAGAGAAGAAAGCAAAGAACCCAACTTCCCACATATTGGATAGGAGATAAGCATTTTCATATTTTTTCGTATCATACAATGCTCATAACCTTTGAGAAAGTGTTATAGCCACCATTTCATAGGTGAAGAAGCGAAGGCTCAGAGAGGTTAGGGAAACTGCCTAAGATCACATAGATAGTAAGTGAAGCTGGGATTCAAGCCCACGTCATCTAGTCCCAAGCCA
>NW_005284770.1:0-483 GCF_000412655.1 Myotis brandtii
CCCCTACCTACCCTCTCAGGTCTTCACCAGAAGCTTGTCCTTTAAGCATTTTTAGGATGAGTCTAACTTAGCTCACCGATGAGGTGAGGCCCTTCGGGGGCAGCTTCCTGATGCCCTGGGTCTTCAGTGCCTCCACTTGGCTGGTGAGAGCTGAAATGTGACCTCGGGAAGGGGTTCCGTTTAGAGCTTCCCAGGACTTCTTTCCTTGGAGCTCGTTCTTGGCCCGCCTTGCAGAGCCACATGTCGCCTGTGGGCAGCATGATGCACACATTTCCAGACCTTCCTCTGCGAGCTCCCTCTCCTCCACGCCGGGCTGCCAATTCTAGCCACTGTGCCTCCCTGAACTGTTCTGTATCAATTAGCAAGATCACCATCCTCTTTTTTGGTTTCCCCTCCATGACTAGTACTTATTCACGAGTTAAGAAATCTCTGCCTAATCTTGGTCAGGGAACTGTTCAGCCGTCTCAGAAACGGATGTCAGCA
>NW_005284771.1:0-483 GCF_000412655.1 Myotis brandtii
CTGTGATTTCCTCCCCATTTCACCACTGGGCCCAACAACAACAAAACAACTCACCCAACATTTAATTTTAAAATCACAGTTGATGTACAATATTAGATTATTTCAGGCATACCACCCCGTGATTAAACATTTACATAATTTATGAAGCGATCACCCCGATACATCTAGTACCCACCTGGTGGCATTCATAGTTATTGCAGTATTATTGGCTGTATTCCCTGTGCTGTACTTTACATCCTGGGGACTATTCTCTAACTACCAAATTGTATTTCTTAATCCCTTCATCTTTTTCACCCATTCATCCCCGCAACCACCCTCCCCTCGGGCAACCATCAAAATGTTCTCTGTACCTATGAATCTAAAAACCCTAGCATTTTTGTTTTTAAGTTGTTAGTTCTAGACAACTTCATGGTTGTTTGGGAAAGAAAAAAATATAGCCCTAGCCAGTTGGTTCAGTGGATAGAGCGTTGGCCTGCGGACTGA
>NW_005284772.1:0-483 GCF_000412655.1 Myotis brandtii
CTTTATCTCCCATCAATCTTGATGGTCTCAGTGGTAACTTTAAGCCTTTACCAATTATCCAACTCTTGACCTTAAGAGATTTAGTATGCATGTGTGTTTGAATCATTTTTTTGGAGATCTAGAATAAGATGGTAAAAATGCACAAAATTCACTATTATCTTTTAAGAAAACAACCTCATATTCTTCATCACTGATATTTTTTAAGGTCAAAATCCATATAGTCAGGGAATCTTTTTATTTAATTACAATACCCTATACTCCAAGACAGCTTCCTTGGCATAGATATTTGGTGATTATCCTTTGCCCTTGCTTATTTGAAATTACCAACATGAACTGAGAGTGTAACCTGCTCAGATACTCAGTTTCTTCTGGTAGCTTCATAATATATTCTTGGTACCAGGTCCTGTGCCAGATACATTCTTTCACATATATCACCTTTTCTAACTAGATGGCATAGAGCAGTGGTTCTCAACCTTCTGGCCC
>NW_005284773.1:0-483 GCF_000412655.1 Myotis brandtii
CTTTCCTTTCAAGACGCAGAATGGGGAGGGGCTGTTGGAGGAAACCACACTGCTGCCTGAAGGTGTAGTCTCCACCCTCAGGAGGATTACTTGGATGATGAGATGCTACTCTGGGAGGCTGGAGGGAAGAAATTGGAGTCAATATCATCATATGAGCAAGTAACCTAACCATCTATAAAACACTGTGCCTTAAGGCAGTTCTTAACCTGCTCCTATGATCCCGTTGTGAAACCCTCAATTATAAACCACATTTTAAAATGTGGTTTATAGTGATAGTAATGGCTCTCTACATTGTTCTATATGCCAAAGCTGTTTAATTGCTTTACATACATATATTATTTTTCTGGTGGTGAAAATGGCACCAGTTGTTATGGCATTGGACCTTAGTTCAGCCACTTCTGTACTTGAGTTCTGGCTAAAAAAGAATTCTGAGCCAAGACTCAAACTATAAGAGAAAGTGTATTTAGAAAGTCACAGAGGTAG
>NW_005284774.1:0-483 GCF_000412655.1 Myotis brandtii
CAGGATGGGTGCTCCGTGGCGGGGGAGCGTTTCCTGCCACCTCTGTCAGAGGACCTTCCTGACCCAGGCCAGCCTCTCCCGGCCACTGCCTTCTAGACAAGCCTACTTAGGAAGTTAATTGATAACTAAAGTTCTCGCACATTCTGGTTGAAAGTGCCTCCGCCCCTCTCTAAATTACATTTACATTTTAATAGCAGGTACTTAAGAACGTGGGAGCCTGCAAGGTTTAAAGGATTGTTTTCTTAAGGTACAATCCACAGGTTGGCTCTTTTGAGCTGGGACTCCTCAAGGCAGATCCTGAATGGACCTGATTTTTTCTTTTTCTTCCATCTGATCCAAATCCCTTTCATCTACTTGCTTACTTTTTGGCAACTTTGACATTCACTCAACAAATATTCACTAACACCTATGAGGCACCAGACACTGCTTGACAAGGTCCTGGGCCCACGTTCTAGCTAAGAATCGAAGTTATAAGGACAAGGA
>NW_005284775.1:0-483 GCF_000412655.1 Myotis brandtii
TACATGGTCTATTTTTATTTTCTGTCCAGTTCAGTGTATTTTTTGTTTGCCTTGAGATTTCTTCTTTGACCATGGGTTGTTTAGGAGTGCACTGTTTAATTTCTAAGTGTTTAGAGATTTTTTCTGTTGTCTCTCTGTATTGGTTCTATAACCCAGGATGATGTGGTCTGTCTTGTTGACTGTCCATGTGTACTTGAAAAGAATATATATTCTACAGGGGTTGGTGGAATATTCTGCATGTTTGGTTCTCACATCGATATTTCTGTCTTTCTCCCTTCCTCTCTCTCTCTCGTAAAAAAATCAATAAAATTATATGTATATATAATTTAAGTTTTTAACTTTATTTTTATTTATTTATCTGATTAATCCCCACTGATTTCTTTAGAGAGAATGGAAGGGAGGGAGGGAGATAGAGAGAAACATAGATGTAAGAGAGACAATTTGATTGGATGCTTTCCACATACACCCTGACTGGGGCTAGGG
>NW_005284776.1:0-483 GCF_000412655.1 Myotis brandtii
CCTCCGCCTTCTGGCCCAGCGCGAGGCCGCCGCCCAGCCAGAGAGAGCAGAGCCAGGCCGGCGTTTTTTCCTCTGGAGTCACAAGGCAAAGCCACTTCGGGGAAAGAGACACCCAGCTAGGACTCGGCATTTACACAGACAGCGACTTCTCAGCGGACCTCGCTGCCATGGCGCTGCGGGCCTGGACCTGGATGTGGGGCCTGTTTTATACTCTCCTTGCCTCCTCTGTCCCTCCACCTCCTCCCCGCAGGCCCTGCCTCCCCATCTCCGTGAGCCCCACGCGGCTCCTCCACCCGTGGCCTGGGCTGGGCTGGCGGTGCCACAGCCGAGCTGACCTGGCCAGCAGTGCCTCGGGCCTTTCCGAACTGAGCCCCTCCCCTCCCCTGCCCTGCCTCTCCATCAGGGAGGCTGTAGGGGCCAGGTGCCCAAGTAGCTAAGGTAGCAGATGTGACTGAAAAGGTGAGCTGAGTGGCTGGTGGTCTC
>NW_005284777.1:0-483 GCF_000412655.1 Myotis brandtii
AGGGCCGGGGGTGCACTTAAGCCAGCAACTCTAGAACCGGGGTCCAGGGGTTCCCAGGCTCGGGCTCCATCTCATCATCAGCAACCTCCCCCCCGCCCACTGGCTCCCGAGCTGTGGCTCCCCAGCCGTCATTTACTTGCGGTTGCAGATCTTCCCAGATTCTGGTGACTCTCCGATTCACCTCCCTGTAATCCACGGGCAGCTGAAGCGTCCGCAGCTCCACCTCCGCGTCCCTCCCCAGGCCCAGCTTGGAGAGCTCCTGTTGAAAGAGGCAGGCAGCCCTTGCCCATGTGGCTCCGTTGGTTGCAGCATCGTCCCATACACCAAAACCAAAAGGTGGTGGGTTCGATTCCTGGTCAAGGGCATATACCTAGGTTTGGGTTCGATTGCTGGTCGGGGCTAGTAAGTAAGCCCACGGTGGATTTTTTGTGTTGTGTTCTTGTTAATATGAGAAGGCCTGAGATGATGATAACCAGCATGAGG
>NW_005284778.1:0-483 GCF_000412655.1 Myotis brandtii
ATTAGCATATTAGCTCTTTATTATATAGGATGCTTTAGTTTATCTCAGTGTAAGTTTGAGAGGAACAATGGTACTCCTCCCTCCCCATATTGAAAGTGTCTATGGAACTTAATCAGATTAAATATATTTAAAGAAGTTACTTAGGCATATTTCTGTGAATGTCTGAACATCAGGGATAAATAACTATCAGGATATTTTAAAACAATCTGTATAAAGAACTGATAATCAGGTTACCCCCAGATTTCTTTCTCTTCAATAGTATAATGTACTGAGAGTTCTGATGGAATGTGGTTTCACACATAGAATTCCACACCCACCCAAACTACCAACCAAAGATAAGGAAACAAATAAAAATTTCTACATCATGCAAGAATTCAAAAACTCTTTCTTCCACTATCCTTTCTGTAGGGGTGTGGAAGGGGAGAACTACTTCAGTACAAGGTGGGGCAAATGTAGATTTACAGTTGTTTGTATAGAAAATAA
>NW_005284779.1:0-483 GCF_000412655.1 Myotis brandtii
GGTCCTACGGCCAGTTACATGGGTAGCTGTTCACTGGGGGCACAGAATGTAAATTTGATTTTTTTATAGCTGTTTTTCTTTGTCTTGTCTTATTGTAGGGTTCTTGGACAAATGGTCTGAGTTCAAATGGATATTCCGGGACATGAAGTGCCCTCAGAGCCCAATTGTTAGAGTAGAAGCACATGGGAAGCAGGTAATAAGTCCTGTTCTGGCCTAGATTTGACTCACGGTAGGTCCACTGGATTTACTTGGTTCATGAACTCACCCAGTAGTTATTTCTCTGGTCCCTGAATGTATGTACATTGTACTGGGCAGAATTAACATTAATTCTTTGACATGTGAGGTAAGAGCAGTTTCAGTGAACGCTTTGGAATCTTACTTTACTCTAACTGAGCTAGTTGATAAAAAGCATGAGACTTCCACTCCTGGTTATGATATAGAAAGTAACAACAGCCCAGCCGGAGTGATCTGTGGTTGAGTGTC
>NW_005284780.1:0-483 GCF_000412655.1 Myotis brandtii
ATTGAACCATGACCTCCTGGTTCATAGGTCAATGCCCTACCACTGAGCCAGCACGGCAGGGCTGGAAACCTATTTCTGATGCTAATTGGCAAAGCTTCTGGTGTTGACTAAGAAACAAATAGTTGAAGCGCTTTAGTAGCTACTGTAGTAGCGACTTCTGGAGTGTGTGTGAGGGAACTGAGGCACAGAGAGCTTAAGTGACCTACCTGTTGCTGATCACACGGCCAAGGATAGAGGGTGCACTTTGAACCCTCAGTTGCTCCCATAGCTTTTGCCCTGGGCTAGAGCTCACATAAGAGAGCCAAGACTTGGAAACCTGCAGCATCTGGTTGGTGTTTGAAGACAAGAGGCAGATGAAGTCAACCAAGGAGTAGTGACCACCAACATTTAAGGGACAAGCAAAGGAGACAAACCAGTATTATGTCCCCAATGACTGATACACTGCAGGTCCTCAATCAGTATTCACTGGATGAGTCTGAGGAG
>NW_005284781.1:0-483 GCF_000412655.1 Myotis brandtii
TTTTTTTCTTAAGAAAATGAATGACAGCAGTGATTTTATTTTACACATTCTTGACATATTTCACTTTCGGGGCATTATTTATAGTTACTTTTATGCCCTGCACGATGAAAACTTTATGGAACTACCAATTATGAATGGCTGCAGAAGTTCAAGTAATTTATAAATTAAGAAGAGTCTTGATATAAATGAAAGAAAACAAGCCAAGATTCCATGTATGTACATTTGCTTAAAAATGAGTAAGATTTTTAAAAAGTAAAACAGCAAATCAGGTAGGTTTTTAGAAGTACATTTTAAAGAATATATAGGGTAATCTGCCCATTTTACAGATATGAGGAAAGTGCACCAAAAGAGGGTAATTAACTCACTCATAGTCATATCTCTAGCATCAAAGCCACAAAAGGTGAAGGGATTAAGAAGTACAAAGTGGTAGTTACAGATGTAAGTTAGAGCACAGGGAATACAGTCAATAATATTGTGATAACT
>NW_005284782.1:0-483 GCF_000412655.1 Myotis brandtii
ACATGAATTTAGGAGATGAAGAATCATGAGTGCTTAAATCAGACATTAGCACGTTCACGAAGTAACATGTCCCGGGTTGGAACCTAGTAGCACTATGTAAGTAGTACAGCATGCTCTGGAAGCCCAGTGATAAGATCTTTTCAACAGTTGGTACAGTTTTTAGAAGTTTGTTAGAATCCTGGACACTGGGTTTCCTAGCTGGGGAGGCAGTGTCGCGAGAGTTAAGATGCTGAGTTTTGGAGTCAGGGATATTAGAGACTGGAGTCCGGTGCTTCTGTTTACCAGCTTCGAGATCCTGTGGATTGGCTTATTGGTTTATTCGTCTACCGAAGTGGAGTCTTAATAGCACTGTCTATTCCTCATAATGTTAACAACTTTAAATGAGATAACACATGTGCAGTGTTTTGTCTGGTGCACAATAAGTGCTGCTATTGGTGTTTTGTAAGCAATCTTCTATACTAATAAAAGGGTAATATGCTAATT
>NW_005284783.1:0-483 GCF_000412655.1 Myotis brandtii
GCGCCCTCTGGAGCCCTTCCTCCTGGTTATCGGCAAGTCGGCGGAGGCGGCAGTTTCGTTCTTCGGGGGAGTCTGCGGTGGTGGCTAGCAAAATCTTGGCCAGGTTTCGGGTTTGCTTGTCACTGGCAGCCGCCATGGCACGAGCCTGTTTATCTTCAGGAGGCTCCCGGTTGTTGTACACCTTCTCGGCTACCTCCAGCAAGTCCTGCAGACTTTTTTCTCCTAATCTATCTACCTTCTGCAGCTTCTTTCTAATGTCCGCAGCTGATTGGTTCACAAAACTCATGATTACAGCTGCTTTACTCTCAGGAGCTTCTGGATTCATGGGGTTATAGGTGCGGCATGCCTCCATGATCCGTTTTAAAAAGGCATTTGGAGACTCATCCCTTTCCTGCTGAACATTTCCTACCTTGGCCAAGTTAGTTGGCTTCCTAGCAGCCATTCAGAGACCCCCCATTAGAGTCTGGCGGTAGACCCGGAGCC
>NW_005284784.1:0-483 GCF_000412655.1 Myotis brandtii
CACACACACACACACACACACATACACACACACTCTTGTAGTAAGCAGTACGACAAAGCAAACAGAGTATGAACTTGGCTGATGATTGGGTAGCATTAGAAAATTCTCTCAAACCTGGAAACCATTGCTAGACAAAGGGGAAGTCAATAGGAAGGGGGTTTGTGAGGAAGTCAATGGTGGTAATGGAGGCAGCAGTACATCTTGATTCAGACATCTTGTTTGATCTTTAAGTCTTAAAACATAAATACTACATTTAATTGTAAGTTACTCACAATGTAGTTTATTTTAGTTCACATTATTGATGAAATTTCACGGCATCTTTAGCATTCATTCCATTGCTCTCTCTTTGCCATTTCCTCTTTAATATTTGTGTATAACAATTAGAGTATGTGAGAACTTGACATCAGTTTTTCTGTCCAAGTACAACTTTTTAGTATGGTTAAAAAGAAGTTTATCACTTATTACCAGAGTCTGAGAATTCTA
>NW_005284785.1:0-483 GCF_000412655.1 Myotis brandtii
GCCATCTGCAAGCCAAGGAGAGAGACCTCAGGAGAAACCAAACCCCAAACCTGCCGACACCTTGATCTTGGACTTCTAACCTCCAGAACCAGGAGAAAGTAAACTTTCTCAGGCTGTTTAAATCACTGTCTGTGGTACTTTGATATGGTAGCCCTGGCAGACTAGTCCAGTGCCCCCATGCCAAGGGGGAAGCTAAGGGGTCAGGAGGGTCTCATGCCAATGGGAGGCCCCCCGTCTGCAGCAAAGAACCTCACTGGTGGTAAGAGATTGAAAACACCATGGCTGTTCTCTTTTCTGTGTCTCATACTGACCAAGGCCTCTTTTTCCGCCATATTTAAAAGTATTTCTTGCTTGTAATTGTGACATGTATCCAATTTTACTGTAATTGGGGGGCAACATGGGTGGTTAATATTTCAGTACTTAATAGTCTTTCACCGCTTGACACAAAGCATTTCCTTCTGGGTGTTATTTCCTGATTAAATC
>NW_005284786.1:0-483 GCF_000412655.1 Myotis brandtii
TGGACTGGCTCCATGGGAAAACTGCCTGGAGTAGTTCATTGAAAGGAGAAAAAGAGAAAAAAAGTATCTGTCTATAATTGAAACAGTTAGTTGTACTTAAGACAATTGAAGATATCAAGAAAAAGTATAAATTACACGGTAATATATTTAATGTATATTAGCATCAAAATAATGTTAAATCTGTTCTAAAGTCATAAATGAATGCCAGAATAAATGGTGATATAAAGCACACTGTTGAATTGTGAAAGCAATATTATGAGAATAACAATTAATTTCAAAATAATCCATAAAATATTCCATATATATGCCCATGTGCATCCAAAGCACTTTAAAAGTAGTACAAAGGGAGAATTTGAAAGAAATTCAGATTTACTAAACTTATTATTATCTTTTTAAACTGAAGAGTTTCTTTTTTTATTTTGTTTTTAATATATTTTATTGATTTGTTACATAGAGGAAGTGAGAGGGATAGAGAGTTAGAAA
>NW_005284787.1:0-483 GCF_000412655.1 Myotis brandtii
TTCCTAAATTGAAAATCTGATCAGGTTGCCTGTCTGCTACATAGTATTTGTCCCAAGAGCCTTTCAGGACACAGTGGAAATCCCTTCATTTTATCTTAAGGTACTCCATGATGTGACTTTCATATATTGTTTCTTCTTCACCTAGGAATTTATGCTGCAGCCACATGAATTCTCATTGCTCAATATGTCATGTTCTCCCACATCCCCTTCTTTTTTCACCTGCTGTTCCTTTGTCTACAATGAATGTCCCCCTATTTCTTGAAGTGGCTCTTAAAGCAGAGAAGCAGCAATAGAACCACCTGGGAACTCATTAGAAACTCAAATTCTCAGCCCTACAGCAGATGGACTGAATTAGAAAACTTTGGGGTAGGCTCCAGCCATATGTGATGTAACAAATGCTATAGGTGATCTTAATGCAGGCTGAAGTTTGAGACCCTGCTTTAGAGACAATCTTTCACTTCAACCAGCTTTGTTCACCCCCCA
>NW_005284788.1:0-483 GCF_000412655.1 Myotis brandtii
ATTTAAATAAAACTCACAGTTAAGCCAAGTAGTCTATTCTATTTACATTTTATTCCTTATATATTTTTAATTTTTTTGCTATAAACTCAATGACAGGTCTCAATGTTATGTCCTTATCACAAATTCTTTCTTAACTGCCAAAATTGTAAAATTTCCCTCAAAATAAATTCAGATAATTAATCAGTAACCACTCCTCCTTTCTTCCTTGAGTTTTTTGGTCCCCCCTAATCAATCTGGACAAACTGCTTCTGAGCCCTGGACATGTCAAGGTTCAGGGACTCCCCTTCACTGGGATTCCCTGAGTAATTTTGCTTATTCCTTACATTTATGTGCAGTTAATTATCACCTGAGTTTTATACCAGGCTGAAAATTGTTTTCCTTCAAATGTTAAAGAAATTGCTCTACTGTCTTCCAGCTTCTGGTGCTGCTGTCGAGATGCCAATGTCACCTGGCCAGCGACCTATGAACCAGGAGGTCACGGTT
>NW_005284789.1:0-483 GCF_000412655.1 Myotis brandtii
GCTCCAGCACCCACTGTTGGGGTAGAGTCCCTCCTGTCTCTATAGCCTGGACTTCTCAGCCAGCATTTTCAACCAGATATTCTCCTGCATTTTCTATAGTTCCTGTGACCTCCCAGCCTCCGGCTGCCTCCCAAAGTGACTTTGGTTATAAATGGGCATATGTTTTGAATGATCTTCCCATAACCCGATTTCCCCAACAATTTTCAAAACGGGAATTTTTTTCCAGGAACGTTTCTATCACAGTATAGCAGAAATACCTCTACTTAAACATATTATGGTCGGGGTAATTTTTATTTTTCCTTTTGAATGTGAAAGCACTCTATTTATTTAAAAGGAAAAGCAAACTATATCAAAGTGTATCGGGTTAAAAAAATGGAGGAGATACCCCAGGCCACCCAATTTTATCTCCTTCCAAATGGAGTGTTAATTTCCACTCCCGCCGGTGGCCTGCGCGAGCCCCTGCGGTAGCTGTTGGAATCCCGC
>NW_005284790.1:0-483 GCF_000412655.1 Myotis brandtii
TGAGCAGCTAAAGAAAACTTTAATCTCTTTCAGTTGTTGGAAGAGGATGAAAAGGTTTTCTATTCACCTCATTCCTTCTCTGCTAGGGTGACCAACTAATCCCAATCTGCCTTTGATGTTCTTGGTTTTAAAAGGGGAGCGCTCAGGTCTAGTGAATATTTCAGTCTTGGTCAAGCTGGGATGGTTGGTTACTCTACAGTTTCCTGAACTCTGAATTTCTGTAACTGGGAGAACAACTGTCTGTTCCATATACAAAATAAATCACATTTCTGTCCATTGAGATGTTGCCTTATTGAATTTGAAGGTTACATTTGAGAGAGTCTGTACAAAATAAAGATGTTGGTGGAGTATGCCAAATTCCTTTTGGGGCTTTGGGGCAGGAGGATTCTAAAATGAGCCAAAACCTGGATAAGCCTCATGGTCATTGGTTGGGAAAGCAATGCCACAGATACAGCCTCATGAACAAAAGCAATAAACAATGGT
>NW_005284791.1:0-483 GCF_000412655.1 Myotis brandtii
GCTACACAACAGCAACGCAGTTCCCATCTCAAATCAAATGCAAGAGGCCTTCAGATGGACAGAGACTAAGACATGACAAGGAATCACAGGTATGGTTCTTATACAGATCTTGATGGAAGCAAACACCCTGTAAAAGAAGAAAATTATGGCATTTGTGAGTCAACTGGAAATTTCATTATGATTGAATATTTGATATTTTGAGCAACTATATTTATTGTTTAAAGGTGTGATAATGGTAATGTGATTATGTGGGGGAAAGAGAATTTATTCTTTCAGAAACACATATTGAAACATTTACAGATTAAATGATGAAGTGTCTGGGATTTGCTTAAAAGTAAGAAGGTATGTAGGGGTAGTAAAAATGAAACAAAATTGCTCATGAGATAAAAATTATTAAGGCTGGTGGGTTCGTGATGGGTTATCCTTTTCTCTATTGTGCTACTTTGGTGAAAATAATAAAAAGTTTAAAAATAACTATCTACA
>NW_005284792.1:0-483 GCF_000412655.1 Myotis brandtii
GTAAAATACTTTTATATCTGTGTGTGTTTTCTCTGTCATTATGTGCGACTTATTTTGGGAGTAAAGGGAGATGAAAGAAAGAAGTGTTATTTAGTATCTCCCATGTGCTAGACATTTTATTTATCCTCATTGGATCCTAATAGCAACGCAACCCTGTGATGGAAGGCTTGAGACTCAGAGAGGTGGCACAACTACCAACTGGCAAGCCAGGATTCAAACTCAGGTCTGTTTGTTTCCCCAGCACACCCTCTTCCCACGATTCCATGATCCAGGCATACCTTGTTTTATTGTGCTCTGTTTTATTGCACTTTGAAGATATTGTGATTTTTACCAATTGAAGATTTTTGGTAACCTGGTGTTGAGCACATCTATAGGTGCAATTTTTTTCAACAGCATTTATTCACTTCATGTTTCTAGGCCACAGTTTGATAATTCTCATAGTATTTCCAACTTTATTATTATTATTATTATTATTATTATTAT
>NW_005284793.1:0-483 GCF_000412655.1 Myotis brandtii
TATTGCTGATTTTTCTGGAAAACCTTTTTTCCTATTTTAAACATAAACTAATATGTAGGATTTTTCTTTGCCATGGACCTTAGACTGGAAAGCATATACTGAAAAAGAACTTTCCCAGCTTTATTCTAAATTTACTTTTCCCTTTGTCTCTCTATGTACAGAGTTTAGTGACCAAGAGACTAGAACTGGGGGTGGAGAACTAAGCAAGAACATTTCTGCCATGCTGTTCATGTTTTTGACAAGTGGCTATGGGGCAGAACATAGTAGAGGACTCTTCAGACAACTATCATATTGAACATTTTCATCTTCCCAACAGTGAACTAAAGAGACGCCTGAAAGCTGAGAAGAAAGTAGCGGAGAAGGAAGCCAAGCAGAAGGAGCTCAGTGAGAAACAACTAAGCCAGGCCAATGCTGCTGCCACCAACCACACCACTGACAACGATGTGGGTCCCGAGGAGGAGAGCCTGGACCCAAACGTGAGTC
>NW_005284794.1:0-483 GCF_000412655.1 Myotis brandtii
ACACTTCTAATACACCAGCGGGATCCCTCATACCTTCTCTCAATTGATAACTTGGCAAAAGGTAACCACCATTCAGACCTCTGTATTAGTTTTGCCCATTTAAAGTAACTTTACTGGGATGCAATTAACATACCATACAATTCACCCATTTAAGTGCACAGTTTAATGGTTTTTAGTATATTCACTGAGTTGTGCATGCAGCCATCACCATAATTAATTTTAGGATACTTTTACCACCCCCAAAAAGAAAACTGTATCTATTAACAGTCACTCCCAATTTCCCTCCAACTATGCCAGTTCTAGGCAACCACCAATCCATTCTCTGTTTATGGATTTACCTATTCTGGACATGTCGCATGAATGAAATCACATAATATGTGGTCTTTTGTGACAACAATTTTACACTTTAGCAGAATGTTTTCAAGTTTTATCGATGTTGTAGCATATATCAGTACTTCATTTCTTTTTATGGCTGAATAATAT
>NW_005284795.1:0-483 GCF_000412655.1 Myotis brandtii
TATATACTACACCAAATTTATCTTTTTGGTTTTTCTTTTGTTTCTACAGCAAAACACCATGCATTCTTAACACCCAGTATTTTCCTACATCCAATTTTATAGGCAAGTTACCATGTAACAACATAGCTTCAACATGCTGGTTCTGTCCCTGGGTTTTCCACCTAATCACCCACAATGAGATATCTCCCACCGCCATTTTTAATGTTACCTCACCTGCTAATAACCATTGATTCTCCACTATTAAAACCGCCCTCAGTTTGTCAAGAGTCCCTAGATATAAACATCAATAATTTAAAGCTAACTGTTGAAAGAGCTACACAGGATTGTTCCCTTTAAATTTTATGTTACTGCAAAATATACATATGGATGTACACTCACACATATAACAAATTTACACTGTCTGCAGAAATAAACTGCAGATATAATTCCAAACACACATTTAGAGATTCACATTTTAACAGCAAACTTACATGCAAATATAAG
>NW_005284796.1:0-483 GCF_000412655.1 Myotis brandtii
AAATAAAAAATAAATAAAAATAAGAGGCCCTTTGGGGGCCAGCCAGCTGGGCCGGGAGCAGAGGGCCCAGGATGCTCAATCCCTCATGTTCTCCGGCTCCGGAAGTAAGACGGCATTATTCTGAGGATTTTTTAAGGTTGGGGGTGTTCTTTAAGTTTTTCATTTGGCAGCGATCAGGTTTGTAAAGACCTGGAAGAGGTTTCCAGGCGCCAGTGGTGCAGGGTGAGATCTGAGTGCTGCGGGCAGGCAGAGGGGGAGTTGGAGGGCAAACCCCGTGTGACCATGATGGGCCCAGAACAGAGAGAAGAGGCCCACGGCCCCTTCTTGGGCAGCTTGAGAGGCCGGGAGACTTGCTCATGCCCCCAGTCCCGGCCCCTCTGTTAGGGGCAGAGGTAGACTACTGGGGGCAGCCATACTTATAGGAAATACTAACCAGGCTCTGCTAACCGAGGCTGCTGTGTTCTGATTGCAGAAGGCACGCCC
>NW_005284797.1:0-484 GCF_000412655.1 Myotis brandtii
TTCTTCTTGAAACGCAGGGTGTCTGTGAGGAAGAAAAGCCGGTTGAGTTGGGTGCAGATCTGACTGGGTCTGGAAGAGCAGGCCAAGGCTGAAGGCCACCAGTTCGACCCAGTTTCAAGGCTTCGACTTCTGCATCCTGAGAACCCACGTCAGCCTGGGGAGACCAGGAGAGCTTTCCTCCCTGTCAAGCATGGGGTTTGACCTGTGGCTTCAGCTCACAGAACCAGTGGTTGCCTCACCATACATGTGCTCCCTTTCCTTATTCCCAGGTCCAGGCAGACAAAATAGCACCGTCACCCAGACCCTCTTGATCTACTGAAGGAGAAAGAGAGGGAGACAATCCATTATCTCATGACGGCAGGTCCTCCAATAACACGGTTTCATTCAACATCATTTCGTTGTGCTATAGTTGAGATGTCTTAAGAAATGAACTCTTGTTCAGATCAATCAGTCGATTGTAAAATTGGTTGTATCCTATGCATTT
>NW_005284798.1:0-484 GCF_000412655.1 Myotis brandtii
TCAGTGTTTGACATATGACTAGTGAGATGGTACTTGAACACATTTATCATCTGCCTCTATTTAGTTCAAAGGAAAGTCATTCCTTATGTCCAGCACCCCCTATTGAAAGGAGAGAAAAGATAAATGAATTCTATGTAATAATGGAAATCATTCTTAGTTGCAGTTGAGAGAAATACAAGCTTAGACTTAAGTGGGAAATTTATTGGCAAGAATAATAAAATTTGGGGAAGGGAAACAGTGATTCTGGGACAAGCAGAACAATTGACTCACAAATAGTGCCTTTCTTTAACCCTTGCTCATACTTCTCTTTCACTTCAATTATATTCTCTTTGATCAACTTTATCCAGGATGATTGAATCATGACAAATGGAAGTCTTGATCTACATATTCTCATTTTATTCAACAAGGAGAAGAGGACTCTTCCCTGTGTTCCAATCTTTAAAAAGTTGAAAGTCGCCCTAACCGGTTTGGCTCAGTGGATAGA
>NW_005284799.1:0-484 GCF_000412655.1 Myotis brandtii
TATGAAAATCCACCCTTTCTAGGTCAGAGATTTGGGGGGAAAGGAATGAGAGAGGCTAACACATATCAGTGGACATACCCACTTTTCCCTAGAGGTGGTGGAAGAGGGGAGAGGAAGATTCAGATGGCTGTGGGAAGTCTGAGACCACTGCAGACCAAAGCACCCAAGTAATAAGCAAAATCCTGCAAATGATTACTCCTAAGGGGGAAAGGGGCAGGGCACAATGCCCTAGATGGGGCATGTCTGCTCAGAGGAGTCTGAGGCCTGGTTCCTGGCTCTTCCTCAGCTGCCCGCAGACTGCTGGGCCCCTGTGTTCAGCTTGCTTTGGTGACTGCCCTACGTGAAGCTCAGCTGGGCCCAGAGGCCAGGTGTCTGTGGGGTAGGAGAGTAAAAAATTTTCCGCTTTTCTCTTTGGGTCTCTGGATACTCCTAAGAATTAAACTGCTATAAGATACATTAACAGGAGAAAAGCGTACAAATTATA
>NW_005284800.1:0-484 GCF_000412655.1 Myotis brandtii
CAGAGCAGCCCTTGAATTCCACTCCATCTCTTCCCCTTGCTTTCCTTCATGCCTGGTCCTTCCCTGGGTCTACAGATTTTATAATCTCAGATCATTCCTCTGAGATTCCAGTTTATTTCCAGTTTATTTCCTTTCATTCTTCCCAGGGAGAGAAGAGAGATTTTGGGCCATGCACAATATCCATACATGATCCTAGGATATGGGCTGCTTTATGAAATGCAGCTCTATTCTTGAGGAAATGAATCACTTTGCCCCAACTCCAAATATAATTTTGAAAGGAATGGAGATAGAGTTGCATTCTGAACATTCTCCTACTGGAAATCTCACTTTATTTGTTTTTGATTGAGGTGTAAGTGATATATAACATAATATTAGTGTCAGATGTACACTGTAATGATTCCATATTTGTATATATTACAAAATGATCAATATAATAGGTTTAGTTAACATTATACCCATACATAGTAACAAAAACTTTTTTTTT
>NW_005284801.1:0-484 GCF_000412655.1 Myotis brandtii
CATTTGAAATTAGTTCCACTTTCTTTAAATAGTTTTTAAAAATGGACCTTAAGAAATAATTTGAAGATAATAAATATGTTGAACTTAAGACTCCTAGTTGTCTTCATTGAACCTCCAACCAGAGAATCTTCACTAATTCAAATGCCTTTCCAAAGCACTTGACACTCTTTTCAAGATGTTGTCATATTAATTATTTTATTCTTATCCCAGATATTCTTTGAATATATATTGGGTTCCAAGTACTGTGGAGGACAGAATATAGAATTGACATAATTCATCTTCTGTGATCATACTTTTTAAGTGAGATATTTCAAAATGAAAATTATTGAAGGCAAGAAAGATGTCTTATACATCTGTATATTACAAATAGTTATAAGTCCTGGCAAATTATCAAACTTGATTTTTTTATAGGGTTATTTTGGGGATTAAATAAGATAGTATATCTAAAACTCATTATAAACACTCAAATGTCATATTTATTGTA
>NW_005284802.1:0-484 GCF_000412655.1 Myotis brandtii
TATTCTAGTGGGTATAAAATGGTATCCCAATGTGGTATGGATTTGCATTTCCTAGATGACTAATAATGTTGAGCATCTTCCCATGTGCTTATTGGCCAGTTGTAATCTTTGGAGAAAGTCCTTTGCCAATTTTTCAATTGTGTTGCTTGTCTTTTTATTGTTGAATTTTAGGAGTTGTTTATATGTTCTGCATATTAAATTTTCATTGGATATGTGATTTGCAAATATTTTCTGTTTGGAGAGATCTTTTTCATAAAAACCATATTACAAAATGTTAAGGAGTGAGGCAAAATGAAGTGAAGAGAGCAGAGAGCAAACTACTTTTTGAGAAATTAGGTGGTAGAGGAAAGGTAGTATATAGGAATGGTTCAGTTTATAAAGCTTGGGTATGGTTAAGCATAGAAGGTAGAAAGGAAGGAAGAAGACAGTGAAAAGTGATGAATTCAATAAGGGGGTAATTGTTAAAGCGGGGGGGGGGGGGCCC
>NW_005284803.1:0-484 GCF_000412655.1 Myotis brandtii
CTCAAACCTTTACTCCATGACTCCTATATTCAATTTTAAGTTTGTTTCTATTCCTTGCTGGTTCTAAGTTATTTATTAGATCTGTAATAGTTAATAGTGCTGTTTTGATTCTGCTTGTATTCTTATTCTAGCCATCTCTTTTCATTCCATTCTGCTCTTTATCATCTTATCTTTGAGCCCTTGTTTTGATAAATTCATGTTTTTGGTAAGTTTTTTATAGGGGGAATCAATGGGAATGTGCTTTCTGGGCAATGTTTTCTCTTAGACCGGGTTCTTTCTGTGTTCTGTATATTAGTTTCCTTCTCTCTTTTCCCCTTGGTATGTACACATAGGTTTTTGTATGTTTGTTTTTGGCTATTTGCCATAGTCACAATTATTTTTGTTTATTTATTTGTTTGTTTTACTTTGTGCCTAATGTGGGATGGTTTTTTCAAACCTCATTTGCTCTGACATTGTGTGTGTGTGTGTGTGTGTGTGTGTGTGT
>NW_005284804.1:0-484 GCF_000412655.1 Myotis brandtii
ACTGGGCAGGTCATGGTGGGTAGTCATGGCCCAGCCTATGACTTCCTTAGTGAAAGGTTTATTTTCACCTTAAGCAAGCCCTGTCCAGTGTTCTTGAGCATCTTGTTGCCTGTATACCATCCCTGTTTACTGTAAATGTTAACTATGCTGTACCAACCCATGTAAAAGAAGCATAAAGCTCTTCATTTTACTTTATCCAATCGTAGGTATTTCCCAGCCTGGCTTTCTCTAGTCTCCTTAATCTGCCACCAATGGATTTGATGTAATCATCCCTATGTTTCCTCCTTTGATTCCAAAGGCATAAAAAGAACTGCAAAACTTCCATTTTCCGGAAGCATTTTCCCAATCTATTGAGATCTTGCTTCTGGGCATGTCCTCAATAAGGTTTAGCTCAAACTAGTAGACTCATAAAATTTTCTATAGGTTTGAATGTTTCTATGGTCAACACTAGTGCCCCAGTGCATTGATTCATGCACATTGAAAG
>NW_005284805.1:0-484 GCF_000412655.1 Myotis brandtii
ATTTTATTCTGAGTGTACAGAAAACAATTGGAGGGTTTTAAGTAAAGAATACCAAGATAGGACCTAATATTTATTTCCTGAATATGCATCATAGCAAAGCACATTGGAAAACTATTATTAGATTTCTAAGTGAATGCATTTGAAACAAATGACCTTCAAGGAGACGTAAGACATAAAGTCACAGATCGTTTTATAGATAGATCATGTAATCCAAGGGAGGCTGAATATTTTAGCAAAAATTATACAGCAAATATAGGGCTAATAAAGAGGAGAAGCCATGCCTTTTGACTGCCTGCCTCATTTAGTTTTATACAGATGAAGAGATACATACATTGCTTGAGGCCATGTATATGAGATCCTAAATGGCTACTGAAGATATGGAAAGTACCTTGAGATAGCATCGAGCTTCCTTACATACTATTATATTTTTATTAATCTTCACCCAAAAATATTTTTCCATTGATTTTTTAGAGAGACTGGAAGG
>NW_005284806.1:0-484 GCF_000412655.1 Myotis brandtii
CCAGTGGGCCTGGGCGGGGCCTGGGATTTATATATTTAACAAGAATTTAGGAGATGCTTGTCATCAGGAAAGTTCCAGACACACTGATTCTTATCTCACCACTGAATTTGATAGATAATGAGCTTGAGGCTAGAAAGTAACAATGACTTGGACAAGGTCACGCAGTAGGTTTGTGTTTAAGTCTAAGCCAAGCCACCAAGAGCCGCTTCTTTTATTTCATCCCCAAACGACGCTGTATTGATCCTGTAATTAATTAGTCTCCTGGAAATGAAGCTTTTTCCTAAGCGGTTTGGTACATGGTCTTCAGGAAGCTCATGGAGCAGTGTTGCCACATGTCATCTGGTGCGGTTTAGCCCATACGTGTGGCTGCCGGAGACCGAATGCCTCCCCGGGCAGCATCTGCTTCCGGGCTGTGCATAATTAAAGGTAATAAAAGCCAGTCCCCCAAGTGCAGAGGGGTTTGCAGGAAGAAAAGGGCAGCAGC
>NW_005284807.1:0-484 GCF_000412655.1 Myotis brandtii
CTGTCTCCATGGATTTGAGTGTTTTAGGTACCTTATATAAATGGGACCACACAATGTCTGTCCTCTTTTCTCTGTGGTTTATTTCAGTTAGGCAGTATTCAAGGCTCATTTATATCGCGTCAGAACTTCATTCCTTTTAAAGGCGTAATAATATTCTATTGTATGGAAAGACCACACTTTGTTTATCCGCCATCTATTGAGGGACATTTGGCTTCTTTATACCTTTTGGCTATTGTGAATAAATGCTGCTGTGAGCATGGTGTTACCAGTGCAAAGTTTGTGTGCCTGATGCTTCAAAAGGCCAAAACTCAAAATGTCAGTCTTCCCCCCAAAACAAACCAAACAAACAAACAAAAAATATCAGAGTCTGGAGTAAGGAAAGATTTATGGATTGAGAAGGAACCAACCAAGAAGATGGGAGCCCTGGCGGTTTCTCAAATCCATCTTTGAAAGTACAGAGTTCAGGCTTCTTTTATGTCAAGGG
>NW_005284808.1:0-484 GCF_000412655.1 Myotis brandtii
TGTTCACATCCTCAGCATGTCAGCTGTGCTCTGCTCCAAATCTTTATTCCAAGAGCAATACTGAAGAAGTGGCTTCTGTCTGGGACAGGCAGGTCTCATGGCAAAGGGAATAGAGACATGGCAGAACCTCTCAGGGGCTCTCAGAACTGCTCAGAAATGCCATCACTTGCATTCACATTTCAACAGCCAAAGCAAGTCAAGGCCAAGCTAATGCAAAGTACAGTCCTTCCAGAGGGGCAGGCCAAATAAATATTTTAGCAATCATACAATCTATCAGAGTATATAAAAGTATAACCAGTAACTGCTAGTGTCCTTCCCTACTGATCCTACTGAGGAAGACAGTGGTAGAGCATGCCAAGGCAGTGTAAAGCCATAGTTAGCAGTCTAGATTCTGGAGATGACTGCCTGAGTTTGAATCCGGACTCTGCCATTTTCCAGCTGTGTGACTCTGGGCAAGTTTATTTAACTTCTGTGCCTCAATATC
>NW_005284809.1:0-484 GCF_000412655.1 Myotis brandtii
CATCACAAGAACCCCACTCCCCTAGCAACCAGTGGGGATTAGGAGCTCTCCCCACTGATAACACTACCAAATGGCAGATTTTCTTGGTAGTTCTTTTCAAATCACCAATTCTCCTTTCTAAGAACCCAGATTTGGTACATGTATTCTAAACAAGTATTTTATATAAAGCTGAAAGGTATTCATTCTTTCAACAATTACTTATTGAGCTACTGCTTTATCCCCAATGTGTAGATAAATTAAATGAGGACTTTTTTTTAATACTCTTATTGAAGAAAAAACAATTAAAGGTCTCTGGTTGGAAAGAGAAAAGGAAGATAAAAAACTGGGAAAAACTGCTAGAGCAGAGATTTTAGCAACACAAATATTGAAGATATATAGGCATGAGTCAAGTCACTTAAGGGCTCTGAAAAGTGTGCTGGTTGGAAGAGAAGAAAAAGTAAGTGAATATAATACCTTAATCAATAAAGGAAAAAATAAATAAATA
>NW_005284810.1:0-484 GCF_000412655.1 Myotis brandtii
GGGTGAGGATAAATAAATAAATAAATAAATAAATGCCACGAGAGCTCTGTGGCATGTCTTTTATAAAAACATTAATCCTATTCATGAGGGGTGGAATCTCATGAGCTAGGTAGGTATGGCACAAAGGCCTAACCTGCTCATACCATCATATCAGGCATTACAAATTCAATATATAAATTGGGGCTATGGAGGAGAATGCAAATACTCAGACCATATAAAAGTTTTAATATCACTTTAATAGAAACATACTGATATTACCCAAATCTCACCTAAAAGGGCACTGGACATAAAAATTTTCTTAGAAAAACATGAAAGAAAAGTCAAGAGAAGTTGTCATCTTTGATTGCTGGTATGAGAATGGCTTGAAAAGTGGACCCTGGAAGAGGCCTTAACCTCCTCTCCTGAGCAAAATGTGCTCACACTGTGCCTGTCCTGCAAAATGTTGGATGAGGATACTTATGGAGAGTGGTGCCAGGAGCACCAG
>NW_005284811.1:0-484 GCF_000412655.1 Myotis brandtii
CCTCAGGGAATATGAACCCCATGTCCCCAAACATCCTGCCTCGAGTGACATGAACTGCATGTACCTCAAAGCTTCTGCTTCAGGAGACACAGACCCCGTACTCCCCAAAATTCCTGTCTCAGGGACAGAAATGGCACATCCCTCAAAGCTCCTCCCTCAGAGCGGACCCTGACTCCCATTTCTCCTTACCCAGAGCACCCACATTCCCCCTCTGACCCCATATGCTCTCTGCATACCCATTCCTCCATCACCTTGTCAATCCTTCCTCCTCCCCACCAGGGCACTGAAGTGTTTCCTATGCTGGGCTCCGTGCTAAGAGACCCCAAGTTCTTCTCCAAACCTGGAGATTTCAACCCTCAGCATTTCCTAGATGAGAAAGGGCAGTTTAAGAAGAATGATGCTTTTGTGCCATTCTCCATTGGTAAGAGACCACTGTCTGTTAGCAAGCCACCTGTCACACCAACAGGGGCCTCCTTCATCCCAG
>NW_005284812.1:0-484 GCF_000412655.1 Myotis brandtii
GTTCCATTTGCCTGCCTGCCGGGTTTCAGCGGCCACCCCTCAGGGCGTGATCTCAGGCCCTCACTGCCAGCTCTGGCCTCTCCCAGCCTCCAATGCCATACTCATCCCTCTGCATATCTCTTTTTGGATATTCTGTTGGTATCTCAGAAGCAGCATGAGTAAAACGAAATGCATTTTTCTCCCACAAACTACCTCTTTACCCTGATTTCTTTATCTCTGTTAATGACATCACATCCTCCTTTCCACGTGGACCTAGAACTCGGTCTTCTTGGAGTACCAACTGCTCTCCACCCCAAACCCTGTTTCTTTCCGTTGATGGTACCTCCACCTTCCCCCTCGAGCTCTGTAATTCTGGGATCCCAATACAACGACAATGTGATTCACTTTACCAGGATTTGATTTGCAGTAATGTCGTATTCACCTTCATATCCCTGGCATTTAGCACTGTGCCAGCACATAGTAGGTGCTTAATAAAAAGTTTTGG
>NW_005284813.1:0-484 GCF_000412655.1 Myotis brandtii
AGGGTCTGAGGTCCAAGTCCTTGGCTCTCCCTGCCAGTCCTTACAGCCCCATTTTGAGGATGTTGTACAGTACCTGCCAGCTCACCATAGTGCTGTGGGATATGGGCCCTCCTTCTCCCTTACCAGTCCCCCCTTTGACTTAAAGCTATTTTTTTTGGACCACTGACCTCTGTCCCTCCCCTCCCCGGCACTAAGGGGCATCTCAGGGTCATGAAGAGGCCGGGAGAAAATATTGGAAGTGGCCTCTCCATCCTCCCTTCAGATCCGGGCTGCATCGTCCTTGCGCCAAGATAAATAAAGCAACAAGGGAGAGGCCTCTGTAAGCTCGATGTTGATGACTAAGCGGCCGGGCTGTGGGGGTGGTGGGTTGAGTGTCAGTCTACCCAAGGCTGCCTACAACCCTCCTCCCAAAGTAATATGGCAGAAGGGCAGCCAGGCCAGGTGCCTGGGAGTCAGTGGTATGAACAAAGCAGAATGCCCCTCC
>NW_005284814.1:0-484 GCF_000412655.1 Myotis brandtii
CGACATTGACCTCCGTAGATGGTTGTTATAACTGTGTAAGTTGAGAAATTACATTGAATCCTATGTAACATCTATCCCCGACATATGGAAGCTACCCAACGCCAATGTCAGGCATGTGCCCAGGCAATGTGCTAGGCACCCCTGCTCGCTGACACCCATGGAGGCCCCCCCAAGCTTCATGGGGTCTCGTGCTCTCCGGGGCCAGCCTCCTCCCTGTGCTTGCCATACGTCTGCTGCTGTTTAAAATGCGTCTTTATTGTGGAAAGTATTACAGATGCCCCTACTTCCCCATTGACCCCTCCTAGCCCCGCCCCCCGGCCTTCAGCACCCTGTTGTCTGTGCCCACGGGTTACGCATCCATGCAGACATGTTCTTTGGTTGATCTCTTCCCACCCACCATGAAGTAGCTCTTCAAATTGTGTTTTTTTTTTTCTTTTCAATGATATGTTTTTATCGATGTCAGAGAGGAAGGGAGAGGGAGAGA
>NW_005284815.1:0-484 GCF_000412655.1 Myotis brandtii
TTTTTTTATGGAATGGTTTATTTCTACATATGGTTTTCTCTATGATAGTGAAAACATTTTTTAAAGTAAATTAATGACATTAAAATGATGAATCTATTTAACTAAAAATGTGGCTTCAGGAAATTTCGGTGGGTGGCATATGAATGACTGGTTTTTAGGAAACATGAGGCTGTGACTTAACGACTTGTCAAATAGTGACACATCACAACTGTAGTATCTGAAGTCTGGAGAATATATCTCTCAGGCCAGTCCTAATATTGGAGACTGTTTATTCTTAGCCAAACTCTGTTACAGTCCCTTTCAAACAATGTTATCTGCCTTTTGACAAATTGTTCCAAGTACAATGGTCCATCTTATTTTGTTTCAAACACAATGGCCAAACTTCACCATGGGTGGTCGTCAATATCTCAGCTTTTCCGAAGAATGAACTTCAGCCATTGCTGCACATGGAACAAAATACAAGATCAGGCACCAGAACAACAGC
>NW_005284816.1:0-484 GCF_000412655.1 Myotis brandtii
CTTGATAAGAGCTAACAAAACAATGTTGAGGGAGCAGTGGAGAGGGACAGGGTTTGAGAGGGAGGTTGGACCCAGACTACAACAGGCCTTTAAGTATTCTTCCAAACAGCACTGCATGTTAATAAGAGGTCAAGGCCAACAGGCAAGGAAGTTAAATAGGGCAGTGACACTGATAGATTAGTGCTTTAATAGATTTATTTCATAGTATCCTGGGCATAGGAGATGCATATGATATTAGAGTGGGTAAGATTTGGTAAAATCCTGGAAGAAAGCAGTGGCAATGGGGTAAAAAGGAAGAAAATAGATCAAGCCCTTTGTGATAAATTCCAGCAAACATTTAAGAAAGGAACAATAACAACCCTATGCAAACTTTTAGGTAATAGCAGAGCAGGGGACATGTTGATTTAGTAGGATCACATGAGTCTCAAATCCATTTAGAAGAGATAAAGAATGGGGAGATGTATATAAAAAGAAATGTTTCAGG
>NW_005284817.1:0-484 GCF_000412655.1 Myotis brandtii
AAAAAATGTAATGTGTTTGGTATATTTATCTTGCATTCTGTTAGCAATTTATTGTACATTTCAATCCAGAATTTTTCTTGTTAAATATATGTTATATTTCTTCATCGATAGTCTATCTGAGTCATCATTGTTTTCATACTCTCCTTTAATTCTTAAATGTGAGACTTATTCTTTGACATATTTGATGTTCATTGTTTTCCAGCTTTGACGCTTTTCTGCGATGTTTGACACTTGAGCCACGTCAAAGGCAGTTTACGTAAACTTCTTTCTTCCCCCGTGTGTAGTCACACTTCCCTTATTCTTTTTATGTCTCCTCTTATGTTGTTGAAAAATGCATGATGATATATTGAGTCTGATCTCCCAACAGTCACTTTTGCTGCTCTTTATTTCTTTGTATGCTTGTTCAGTGACTTGCCTGGAATAATACTGTACAGTGTGACTCCCGCACAGTATGTGGCCACAGATATCTTTGCTAGTTTTTTTT
>NW_005284818.1:0-484 GCF_000412655.1 Myotis brandtii
GAGATTCAAGAACAGAACATCTAAGATTCTTCTAGGGAATATAATAGATTTTATTATTAACTTTAACAAGAATTGCTAGTATAACTTCAGGTACTGAAAAGTGCTTAAAAAAATAATGTCCCTCCTCCTGGCTATTTTATTTTTTTTCCTAGGAAAGGAGGGAGATGAATTGCTGACAAAAATTCCTGGCATCTGACTGTTTGGCAGCCTGTCTAGTTCTTTCTTGTCTGTTCTTTTTTAAATTTTGTTGATTTGTTTTTAAGATATCAAAATGCATATTCTGCTGTTTGATGCAATAGGATGCCAAAACTGACATTGAAATGACTCAGCCAAAGAGCAAGTTTGCCCTAAACTACTATGCTCATATGAGTTACAAATATTATTAATAACCCAAATGCAAATGCAGTGCATGGTGGCATAGGGAAAGAATTCCTGAGAATTTATTTATTTATTTATTTATATTTTTTAATATATTTTATTGATT
>NW_005284819.1:0-484 GCF_000412655.1 Myotis brandtii
ATTATATTAAGTCATAATTAACAATTATCTTTCCCAGAGTTTAAATAATTATATTTCAAGACATAGTTAAAACATGGAAGAATGAAGTCTTTAATCTTGTACATTCCTTATCAACAAGAATTTTCAGACTTTTATATAAAACTTCCAAATATCATTTTGAATGTTATTAGTTCTTCACTGAATTTTCAATTCTATTTTTGAAACATGGCTCCTTGAAAAGATAAACTTTAAAAATGAAAATGAAAAGAAATTTGGAATGACTCATTTCAACTTTAAATGAGAAATAGCAAAACCAATATATGTTTTTGCACATATATAACTTAGCAGTGGTACTTTTATGTTATGTAATTTTGCAAAATAATGTAAAAAAGATTCATCTTTTTATTATAAAACATATTATTAGCTAACCCATATGATGAAAAAGTAAAAAAGAAAGGTTCTACATTTGATGAGGGGATTTCTATCTCAACATCTCTCTACATAT
>NW_005284820.1:0-484 GCF_000412655.1 Myotis brandtii
AGTCAGCTTTTGGGGGAGCTACTGCCTGGAGCAAGGCGGGGATTGTGACAGGCATGGTGTGGTGGCTGAAGTTCCTTAAATCCTTGGGGAACCAGATAGTATTGGATTAAGTGCTGTTAAGAACAGGGCAGCTCTGACAGAACAGAATTACTAATCAGAGTCAATTCCATTCCATAAATAAAATCTGGATAGTTGATACTCCAGAGTGCTTGAAAGAGCTCTTTATTTAATCTGTAGCTAAACCTTAATGAACAATGTTCATGTGCTCTGATCCCCCTTCAAACTTCTGTCCTTGCTTGTCCCCTCACATTACCCCTCAACGTCTGATTAGAAAAGGCTCTATCATTGCATCTACAGACTCATTAGCTACTAGTCCTCCAGCCACTGCAATCTGGCTTCTGCCTCCACCCCTCTGCTGGGAGCGCTCTTGCAAAGGCCAGCAATGATAATAAGCAATCTTATATAATAAAAGGCTAATATGCAA
>NW_005284821.1:0-484 GCF_000412655.1 Myotis brandtii
GATGTCCTGTGGGGGCTGTGATGGGAGACATCATTAAATATATCAGTTTATCACTCCATAGCACCAAAGGCAAGCACAGTACTATGGGGGAATCTGAGGAGGCACCTTTCCTTTGGACACTCCACACTTACTAGTTGAGTGTTTCTAACCTCCCAGCACCACCGACATAAAGAGAAAGCCGGTCCTTCCTCCGGAGGTGAAGGTAGAGAAGTCCTCTTCGGAGTCACACACTGACCACCACTCGAGCACTGGAGTGTGGTGTGCGTGCAAGGTGCCTGGATCCCAGCGACATCCCTGAGTGTGGGCAGGGGGAGGGACAGTCTGAACTGGGACCTGCACTATGTTAGTGGACTTTGCAAACATCAGAAACCAGTTCTAGCTAATTCAAGAAGAGAACAAACAACCACCAAAAACAAACAGAAATTGCTGGGAGGATATAGGATTGATCCCTGGTCTTGGGAAGAGGGAAACTGTCCCAGGAATG
>NW_005284822.1:0-484 GCF_000412655.1 Myotis brandtii
GCCAAATATCTTTGATGGGGAGAATTCAGACTGAAGGAGAGCAACAGTCTTTAAAGCTCTCTCTTCCTCCTGCCCCAATTTCCCAGCCTTATTCCAGGTATCCACCCCCATCCCCTTCATCCTAGGTGCTGCATCCTCCACAGCTTCAGGCATTCAGTGCTGCCAGGCACTACCCGTTATAGTGGCAAGAATACAGAACTTGAAGTGGCAGAGCTTCAGTTCAAACCATGACACCGACCCACACAAGAAAGGAGAACTTAAACAAGTCACTTACACTCTGAAGTTCAGTTTCCTCACCTGAGAAATGAGGAGGTTTCTAAGAGAACTAAATGAGGTAACATGAGAAAATCAGCCAGCACACTGGTTCAATGAATGGTATCAGGTATTGCACCTGGAGGGCTGGTTATTGTTTCCCTTCTGATTTCTAAGTTTTGTAAAAGTTTAAGAGCTGATCTATTGGAGGGACATGGAGAGGAGAAATAAA
>NW_005284823.1:0-484 GCF_000412655.1 Myotis brandtii
TTTTTGAAATCAATAAAAATATATATTAAAAAGATGCTAGATATCCAAAATATTTTAATTGCATAAATATAGACTATTTAAAAATATATTTTGTATAGGTAGATATATAGATACATACATACATAGGGACATACAGGCAGTCCCTACATGTCCAGTGAAATTGAAAAAGACAAAATGCCCATGACACATGTAGCAGGGAATTAGAATGACTTTGGGGAAAAAAATGACTCCAACTTGTTGCCATGGTAATGGAGATACATCCTGATTGCTTGGTGAACAACCATAGTCTAGGACTCAAAGAAGAATCCTAAGGATGGATGGGACAAAGCTATCTTGACTCATTCCCCTAATTATTTAACCTTATTCACTTTCTCGCAATTTTCTCTTGGCCTCTTTTTTGCTCCCTATACTATATACCAGAAGTGATCTGCAGGACAGTGTTTAGAGTCATTTCAAGGGGTTACCACCATCACCATTCCTATGC
>NW_005284824.1:0-484 GCF_000412655.1 Myotis brandtii
CTTGATTATCTGGGTGGACCCTAAATGCAATATTAAGTATCCTTTGAAGGAGACAGAGATAGATTTGACACAGAAGAGGAAAACATGACAATGACAGTAAAGATTGGAATGAGATGGCCACAAGCTAAGGAATACTGGCAGCCACAAGAAGCTGGAGAGAGCATGGCCCACCTACACCTTGATTTCAGCTCAGTGACACAGATTTTTTTACTTTTGACCTCCAGAGAGTCTAAGAAAATAATGTGTGTTGTTTTAAGCCACCAAATTTCTGCTGCTGTAATTTGTTACAGCAGCAATAGGAAATTCATACATAAGTGTAAGTCAAAATTCTCCCCCTTTAAAATATTTTACAAATATAACATCATATTCTTACAGCGTTCTTCAACTAGCCTTTTTACTCTTAATAGTGTATCAATTACATCTTAACAGGTCAATATCTACATATCCTATTCTTTGAAAAAAAATTTATTGATTGATTTGAGAG
>NW_005284825.1:0-484 GCF_000412655.1 Myotis brandtii
TTCTTATAGGGATAGGAAAGAGAGGGCACCTGCCTCACAAGTTTGGCTTTCATTGTGACAGGCAGCCAAACCTCTGGGGTTTTTTTGTTCAGTTACAATTCAAGGAGGCAGTTGATCATGGATCTTTAACACACAGTTTCCAAAACACTCTAAAAGTACCTCTAGTCCAGGCAGTTGGAAAGGGTGAGGAGCCTAGAGGAACTTGCATGGGAGGGCTTATGCACTTGGTGCCCATCATTCATTCTCACAGTCCATTGGCTGGAGTTCAGTCACATGACCAGACTGAACTGCCGAGAAGACTTAGAAATGTTGTCTAGCCTTATGTGTGAGAAGAAGAAAAAACATTTTCAGACGCAGTCATTGGTCTTTGCCTAAGGACCAGTCCAGGGATGATGATCAAAACTTCCTAATTTACTTCTTTGATTTTCTATGAACCCATAAGAGGAAAGAAAACCCTAAAGAGCCACTTTAGAATCTAATTTCA
>NW_005284826.1:0-484 GCF_000412655.1 Myotis brandtii
ATTTAAAGGGCCAGAAGGTTGAGAACCACTGCTCTCAACAATCCACAGAAAAGATGTCCTTGGGTGAGGATTAACGAGATAAATAAACACACAAGCAAATAAATGAATAGATCTCGAACCGTCATTTTTCGCTGACAGTTCCGTGCGGTGGCGGTTGCGGGCGGGGCTGTGTAGCTCGCTCCGTGTTTCTGCTGGCAGGTGCCACGCGCCCTGTCCCCGGTGAATTTTGTGACTTTGGATTTTGAACTCATTCACGACTTCCCTGTGACATCGGAGCTGAGTGGCGTCTCTCCGGAGACCTTTGCTTTGGCCGGCAGCGCTGGGTCTGTCACTCGTCCAACGGCTCTGCCAGCGGGTTCCCAGCCTCCACGACCCGGGGTGACTTCAGACCCTTCCACGTGACCGGTCGGCCCGCTGGTCACACGCTTTTTGAACAGAATCACCTTCCCCGTCCAGGGCTCAAGCGGAAACAGGAGGCCCCGCT
>NW_005284827.1:0-484 GCF_000412655.1 Myotis brandtii
AAATATTTCAAGAAATATGGCAAGAATTTTCCCAAAGTGAAGAAAAACATGACTCCTAAGATTAAAAGAGCCCTCTAATTGCCAAGCAAGATTAAAAAATAAACACAAGAACAAACTCTCATAACTAGAAACAACAAAATGAAACCTAACAATAAAATGAAAAGAAATTAACTTCTAAAGATAAACTTTATGCGGAGAAGAAAAATAAACTACAAAGGAATGAGAAATAGACTAACATCAGTAATACTGAATTAAACAGGACAAAGTAGTAATATCTTCATATTATTATGATAAAATAACTTTTAATATATAAAAAAATTGGAGATGAACAAATTGAAACCTGAGAGACCAGTTAGGAGAATATAACATTTGTCCAGCCAGAAGACAGTGGTACGCTGGACTGAGATGATGGTAGTTGAAACAGAAGCAGATGGATTTGGAGATAAGAACTAGCAGGACTTGATGATTCATCAGAAAAAAAAAA
>NW_005284828.1:0-484 GCF_000412655.1 Myotis brandtii
CCAGATCTTCTATGCACTAGAGATTCATTCCTTTGCTTTAACTAAGACCTCAATTGCTTTAAAATGTAGAGCTATCTTAGGAGAGATCACATTTAAAGCTATCATTGGTTCTTTGGTCACTATAAACGAAGAACTTGAGGACAGGATGTAAAGGAGGCACAGGAAAGGTTACCGGAAGCTGACAGTCTACAAATCACACCCTGGAGGCCTCCCATGTGCTTCAAGGACTGGCCTTGATATCCTTCATTTTATGAATTTTGTCTTCTCTCTGAAGGTTTTATAAAAACACTCTGAGGCATGTATTATGGGGGTGGGTGGATGAGTGGAAAAGAGCAGTGCAGAGAAGAGGGTGGTGAATTTAGGAAACTGTGCTGGAAGAGTTCTTTAAGATCCAAAACCTTGTTCAAGCTTCACATCGGCCTATCACGACTTGTTAATATGTAATGAACGGAGACTTTTAAAAATTTTACATGAATCATGGAAA
>NW_005284829.1:0-484 GCF_000412655.1 Myotis brandtii
TCTCTTCTCTTCTCATAAGAATACCAGTCATATTGGACAGGGCATACCCTACTTCAATAGGACTGTATCCTAACTTGATTACATTTATAGAGCCTCTCTTTCCACATAAGATCATAATCACATGTACTGGAGGTTAGGACTTTGGTATATCTTTAGTGGGGTGGGGTGGGGGTGGGGGGCACATTTCAACCCATAACGCTATTTACCAATGGTGAACATGATGGCATAGGGGTGTAGGTTGGAAGATGCATTGTGTGATTTTTTTTTCGGTGTATGTAGGGGGCGGAGAGGGGGGTGTCAAGGAACAAATTTTTTCTCCCCTAGTCCATTTATTATATACTTACTCTACCTTCATATTTATGGTTAAAAAGTGGGAAGAGGATTTTTTTTAAAAAAATCAATGTTTGAAAATACAGTTTTAGTCTATGGGGAAATAACCCAGCTTTTCCTAAAGATTTATGCTTTATTGTTCAGACCTTTGTAA
>NW_005284830.1:0-484 GCF_000412655.1 Myotis brandtii
TCTCTCTCTCTCTCTCTCTCTCTCTCTCGCTTGCCTTCCCCCTTCCTGTCTTTGTGGACTTGCTCCTCCTCTCAGTCTCCTGGTTCCTCTCTGACGCCTGATCACTCTCCTTCTATTACTCTGCCCTCTGTAAAAATGTTCCACCCCTCTTTTAGGCCCCTACTATTCTTCTGATACCTTCCACAATACTTCTACAGCAAGCACGCTTATTCTCCATATATCCTCCTCTATTACATTTATATGACCCTTGTGGGCATGGATTATGCTTTATTTACTTTTTCTTAACTCCTGGACCTGGAGGGAAGAATAGAAATTGGAATGAAGGGTGAAAGTGGAAAGGAAATTTGAGTTAAGAGGAAAGTATGGGGAAACCATGGAGTGTATGGATGAGGCACGTGTCAGTCTGACTACACAGGGTTTTTCCAATAAGGAATAGGAAATATTCCTTGGAGAGATAAGGTGGGTCAGTTGCTATTGGTCAGGA
>NW_005284831.1:0-484 GCF_000412655.1 Myotis brandtii
CACTCAAGGGGCCGCAGTTTGCCGACCACTGGTTTACACAGTTTGAAAGCACAGGTTGGGCGATATACTTCATTATCTGCTGGTATTTATTTCAATCTTGGATTGGTGGAGCCAATGAGCAGAAATTGCACAGGGGAACTTTTTTCAAACCTAAAGTTCATGAATAATGCATAACTCTCTGTGACTCATCGAAAGCAATGGTAAACAAAACCCCAACATTTGGCCACCCCCTCCGCAATCCACAGAAAGTGGTCACACCCCTCACAAACTGTGAACAGTAATATTTGAAGGTAGCAATGGAAATAAGTGGTGCTGGTTTATCTTTAGCATCACCCATCTGTTTATTGGCACACAGTTAAGTCAGAAAAGTGAGCGCAAGCAAAGAGAAAAAGACGTCCCAACTCAAACGTACCTAGAGTCAGTGGAAATGGTAGGACCACCCCCCACCCCACCCCTGGGTTCAAATTCTGCCTCTGCTACTTAT
>NW_005284832.1:0-484 GCF_000412655.1 Myotis brandtii
GGCTACTAACCCACACACTGTGGGAGGCAGAGCGAAGATGGAGAAAAATGGAATCCTGAAGATATTATTAGAACCTCTGGATCCAAGCTAAATCAGTCTGGCACTGGCCCTGAGCATTCCAATTTTATGAGCCAACTAATTTCCTTTTTATAAAACCGCCCTTGGCTTAAACTAGTTGAATTTGCTTTTATGTCCTTTGCCACCAACACTGAAAGTTTTGAAAGAGACATTGATGAAAAGACATCATTCCTAATACCGAGGCGGCAGATGTATGGTAAGGGAAAATTTAGAGAGATGTTCTCAGCGTGATGGGGTAGAGCAGAGAGGGAGCCACTGATTCTGTCTGGGGGAGTAAGTTTCCTGAGCCTGGGGAGGGTAACAGTTGGTGGTAAGCCTACACTCCTACTGACCGTAAGACATGCAATCTCTCTTCCTACGTGCCCCAAGCTAATTAGTTCTAGGAGGATGTAGTGGTCTGGAAAAA
>NW_005284833.1:0-484 GCF_000412655.1 Myotis brandtii
GAGTCAGAATAGAATGAGTTAGATGAGACTGAGTAACTTCTCAAACCCAACGTTACTGCCTCTGTCTCTCTTTTAACAATTTTATGAAGATAGAATTCACATACCATACAATTCAACCATTTAAAGCTACAACTCAATGGCTTTTAGTACTTTCGGAGTTGTGTATCCATCACGCCAACTGATTTTCGAATATTTTCATTCCCTCGAAAATGAAAATTCCACACCCCTTAGCTGTCATCCCAACCTCGCCGCTCCACCCCCAGCCCTAGGCAGCTCCTTTCTGGACTCTGTCTCTTTACAGTGGCTCCAGAATGTCAGCCTCCCACCATCCCCAGCAAACAGTTCTTCCTCTCCCACTCCAGCCCAGTCCCCACCCTGCCAAACTTTCATTATTTATTTTTATTTTTTAATCCTCACCTGAGGACATGCTTTTTCTTTTTCTTGATTTCAGAGGAAGAGGAAGGGAGAGGGAGAGAGAGAGAGA
>NW_005284834.1:0-484 GCF_000412655.1 Myotis brandtii
TGTGAAGTAAAGAATTCACTACAATTCAAACAGAGTTCCGTTCCCTCTGAGCGCATCCCCAATACAGGCCTGTCTGGTGGCGGGATGGATACTGGGGTTGTGATCCGTAGACTTGGGGCCAAGTTGTGACTTTGTCATTAAGCATTTTTTTTTAAATTGCGGTGAAATAGACGTAAGATAATATTTACCGTGTTAACCACTGTTTAAGTATACGACTCAGTGGGAGCAAGTACATCCTCTCTGTTGTGGAGTCGTCACCGCGGTCTGTCTCCAGAACGGGCTCTGTCATTTCTTATGTGACCTGTCATGTGATGGCTCATGGGTGTGGGGGCCCCACCGAGGCCCACGGTGGACTTCCTTCATGCTAATCTCCTGCCAGCGGGCCCCCCTGCTCAGCCCCGGAGCTCACCTGCACCCCCTCCTGGTACTCTCCCATCAGGCCTGGGTTCTGGTTCCAGCTTTGGATTTGGAGAATGGCTTCATG
>NW_005284835.1:0-484 GCF_000412655.1 Myotis brandtii
CCAGCGCCCCACTCCCTGGCGGCCCAGCACCCCACTCACTGCTTTAGGCGATGTCATTTCACCCCCACCGCCCATGGTGGTCATGATAATAGGAATATTAGCATCCCCGTTGAGAGATGAGGAAACTGAGGCACAGAAAGGGGAAGCCTCCAAGGTGCACAGGCAGGAAGGCAGAGCCCTATCCCAACCCAGGCATGTGGCCCACAAGCCTGCAGTCACATGGCAGTAAGGAGGGTTCATAGGAAGCCCAAGGCTGGAGTGGGCGGTCAGACCCAGGAAGAAGGAAGGCTGCACTTGGCCTGCCTGATGGTCGCGATGGACCAGCAGTGAGTGGGCTGAGCTCGGAGGGAGGGGATTCCGTGGCCTCGACGGAAGGGCTGGGACCCCCAGGCTGCCTCCTGCCATCGCCTGTGGAACTGGAGGGGACTGAGGCCGAGGCAACAGACCTGAGTTCAACTCACTCCTTTCTTGCTTACTAGCTCTG
>NW_005284836.1:0-484 GCF_000412655.1 Myotis brandtii
TCCTCCATTATATTTCTAAGTGCTAGCCTTATAACAGATGCTTTTCATGGAGTCCAATGTATTGAGTCATTCTCCTGGTTTCCTCTTCTTCCACCCACATATGCTCAAAATTTCAGGCTCCACCTATGGACTACCTAATTGGAATCTGCACTAAAACATAATTTCCCTGGTGATTCATATGCACTCCAGAGTATGAGAAGCAATAGCATTGCTCACATAAACTTTACTTTCCTACCCCCAGCTGATAAAACTTTTGCACTCAAACTAACACCATACTTAACATTTTTAGGAAAATTGGTGGTTTTGAGAAATAAAAAGAACTAGAGTAGAGTCACCTTATAGGATTTGATGATTTCTTCTTCTCTCTCAGTTTTTCTCTTTCCCCTTTCCTCCTTCCCACCCTCCCGTCTTTGCTCTTTCTCTCCCATAATGAAATCTTACTATACAGAGAAGCAGCACAGAGTCAGAATTCTATGCTAATTTA
>NW_005284837.1:0-484 GCF_000412655.1 Myotis brandtii
CACACTGGGAGGATCAAGCTCAGGCAAAACGGCAAGTGTGGCGGAGCCGGGAGCAAACGCCGCAGCACCCAGCAGCCTCTCTGGGTCCTTCCTGGGTGGTGCCCTTTCCCTCCTTCTCAGGGCTGGGCCCTGCTGCCCAGACTCAGGAATATGGGGCCCTCTTGGGTGATTCACAGCCAGGACAGCCTCAGCTTACAGAGGAGCAGCAGGCAGTGCTGTGGGCAAGCCACCCCCAGATGTGAAAACCAGCTTGATTGTTTTAGAGCCGAAAGAGCCCTTCGCTATCAGCCAACCCAACTCTCTCATCTTACAGAGGGGGGACCCGAGACCCAGAAATGGGAAGGGAGTCCTTCAAAGCCACCTGGCGAAGACTCCAGTCCAGGGGCAGAGGGAGCAGAAGTAAGGAGGAGACAAGGCAAGTCAGCAGGGCCCTTAGGGGGACACGGAGGGAAACTCTCGCAGAGGCTCCGTGAAAGCGGCAGAA
>NW_005284838.1:0-484 GCF_000412655.1 Myotis brandtii
GGGAGGAATCAGGGTACAGAGGAGCGACGCCCCAGCTCCCAGGCCTGGTCAGCAGGTGCTTGGAGCGGCGTGGAGCCGGGCATACATCCCTCCCGGGACGGTGCCCTGAGACTCCACCCAGCACCATTAGAGCTCTTTTTTCTTCTGGGAATCGGTAAATTTTCACTAATCTAACCAAACATTGTCAGAGTCTGTTTTCTTAAAGTACAAACATATACAGTACGTTCATCATTTAAAATACCATTTTCTTAATGGTCGAAAACGTTCTCTAGCTGCTTCTGTGGAACTGTGAACAGTTAGGGAACAGCGCATTCCATTTCAGAAATAAGCAGTGTTACTGATCTTCACAAACATCAGATGGTGGGATAATTAAATTAGGGGAGGCCAGTTTTCTGCTAATCACTGACAATCCATGTGGCGGTAATCTCCGCGATTGGTCGCATTGGACGTGCTAGTGCAGCCACAGGCATCAAGGCCGGTACCC
>NW_005284839.1:0-484 GCF_000412655.1 Myotis brandtii
AAGGGGCCACATACTAAACCTCACAAGCTCAGGGGAGTCTTGCATGGCAGGCCCTGCAAACTCAGCAACCGAAAGTAAAAACATAAGATGGTCTGAACATCAACATTCCTAGCTATTAGAAAGTGATGGCAGATAGTCACATCCCAGGCCTGTAGCTTCCTTGACAAAGCTCAATCTTTACCTTAAGTAAGGTTGTCTATTGTGTTTTTACATCTAAGATAACATATCCTTGGAATGACTGAGTACTACTCTTTTTCTGGACCCCTCAGAGTACATCCTTGCCCCCAAAGCAGGAGATGTTAGAACCCTTCATTGTTATCTTGTGCCAGGGTTGACCAGCAGCCCCTGAACAACAGATGAACAGATTACACTGACACAGTTTGACTATGAAAGAGAGGGCTAAGGGGCTCCGCTTTAGTAGCCATGGCAGCCTCTTTTGCCTACCTGGTTAGGCCTTTATTGGAATTTTTATCTTTAGATACAA
>NW_005284840.1:0-484 GCF_000412655.1 Myotis brandtii
CAGGCCTTGACAGATAAATTGGGGGAGGAAGGCGAGTGAATGTGGGTGTGACTCTAATAATAAGATAATGAAACCCTTCGCATAAAACTGCTGAGACACAAAATCCTGCTTGGGACCTGCAAATGCACACTGAACAGGGGAGCTGGGCTGGAACATATTTTTTCTTGTAATCAATAAAAGGTATTAAACTTATATTTATATTGATAATAATAATGCTGCCTCGTGTTTCTATAGTTGATTGTATTTTAAGACCATACAGATAAGAATGCAGGTGGCAGTTCAGTGTGGTGGAAGGATGCCTAGGTTGGGCGTGGGGCAACTTCTGCACCCACCTCAATGCTCAATGATGCTGCTAAGTATAGCAGGCTGTGGGGGGATGCACTCCAGCTAACAGTTGCTTGTTGAGGACAAGATGCCCTGAGGGTCTTCCATGGAGCAGAGGGCCCATGCACACTGCTAGTAAGGTTGACAGTGTCTACCTTCT
>NW_005284841.1:0-484 GCF_000412655.1 Myotis brandtii
CTCTATCCACTGAGCCAAACCGGTCAGGGCCAGGAAGTATTTCTTTTGAGCCTTTCAAAAGCAAGAGTAATCACAGAAGTCAGATGATCACATTTTGATAGGCAGCCATTCACTTATAGTATGCTTGTTTTATGTGGTCTTGTAGATCAGTTATTTTTTTAAGTCATGAGCAAAGAACTGTTTGAAAGAAAATTTCAATTTCAATGTTATTTACAAGGCTTTGTCTTGTTTTCCTGAATGCTACTATTTGGGTGGATGGTTGAGTAGGGAGGGTACTAACAATGTAATTACAACTAAGGTTTGTGTGTATGTGTGTGTCCACATTGGTTACTATATTTTGAGACCTTCAGTGATAAGAGTGTCTAAAATTTTAGAGGCAATTTGATAATTCTGCCCATACCTCCTATAACACTATAGATCAACAGCTACCATGTGCCAAGCATTGATCCTTGAACAACATGGGAGTTAGGAGTGCCAACCCCCC
>NW_005284842.1:0-484 GCF_000412655.1 Myotis brandtii
TTTTTTTAGAGCTGAAGACTTTCTTTTGCTCCAAGGCTTCCTTCCAGGCTTGGGAGAACTGCCCAGTCCCCAGGTATACATTCTTTTAAAACCTCTGAGCAAGTGGTAAAGATCTTTGGGCTTGACGCTTTTGGTGAGAAGTTCAAGTATCAAGAAAACTGAGCAGATAAGGTAGTTATAATTATGTATTCAAGTATCTGCAAAATGTCTGCTATGAGCCAGCCCTGAGCAAAGAACCAGGGGCACTGAATTGGGTAAAAAGTAGTCCCTGCCTTTGTGGAGTCTAAGCAAGTTGGGCAACAGACAGGAAAGTAGATACATTAAAACACAACATGAAATTTCTCTGACCACGATATGAACCAAGAGCTGCGTGGGAATCAAGGGCAGAATGACTGAGTCCAGAGAGTTGGTAGGCTAGAGGGAGAGGGATGCTAGTACTAGCTAATGCTCTAATTCTCACTGACCCACTACTTCCTGCTTGATA
>NW_005284843.1:0-484 GCF_000412655.1 Myotis brandtii
ATCAATGATTCATTGATGTTTCTATCTCTCTCTCCCTCCCTCTGTCATAAATCAATAAAAGCATTTTTAAAAAGATGTCATCTTTAGCCTGCCAAGGGCTAATACCTGTGACCATTAGTCAGAATGGGGCTATCTGCTGCCACAGGGGTCAGAGAGGGTGAGTGACTAAGGTCAGATCAGTGAAGTGTGCTGAGAGAGAAAGAAAAAAAAAATTATAGTTTCAAAACTACAGTTTAAATAAACTCAGAATTATGAGGACCCTCGGTTTCCCTGGTAGCATGAGAAATAATTTCCTTTAGCTATCTGCTTGTACCATGGGTCAAATAAAAACAAATCTGGATTTTTTAGAAGAAAAGAAGCTTTATTTAAAAGATTAATTGGGGGAGCCTTGGGGAGGGAGACTATTGTAATAGGGAAAGCTCCTGCCAGCACTTAAAGGTTAGGCAGGAAAGGGCTTTTCTTTTATAGGGAGGAGTAAACAAGG
>NW_005284844.1:0-484 GCF_000412655.1 Myotis brandtii
AAATCTGGAACATATCTTACAACACTCACAAAAATTAAAAATGGATTAAAGGCTTAAACATAATAAATGAAATCACAAAATTCCTAGGAGAAAACATCCAAATGGCCAACAGGTATATGAAAACAGGCTCAACATCACTAATAATCATGGAAATGCAGATTAAAACCACAATGAGATATCATCTCACCTGTTAGAATGGATATTATGAAAAAAAGACAAGAGATAAATGCTAGGAAGGATGTGAAGAAAAGAGAACCCCTGAGCACTGTTGGTGGCCTCTATGGAAGCCAGTATGGAAGTTCTTCAAAAAGCTAAAAATATAATTACCATATGATCCAGCATTTTGTTTCTGGGTATATTTGTGAGGGAAAGGAAATCACTATCTCAGAGAGTATCTGCAGCCTCATGTTGACAAAGCTTTCTTAGGTACATCAAAAACACAATCCAACCTGGAGAGCATTATGCTAAGCGAAATAAGTCAGTT
>NW_005284845.1:0-484 GCF_000412655.1 Myotis brandtii
AAAAAAAAGGGTGTTTGCAAATAAAGCTCCACCCTAGCAGGGCATTCAAGGGAGATATAGGACTTGAGTTTCCATGCAGGAATGATCCAAAACTTCAAAATAGCATGTACTCCTTGTGTCTGCTGTGGGAAGGAAGGAGGAAATGAGGCCTTTAGCAAGGAGGAGCAGATTTGGATGAAGGAATGACACAGAAAACAAATCTGTGTGTTTGGCATATAGTAGATACTCAGTTAAAGTTTGATAATTGAATGAATGAGAACAGAAACTCTGCTTTGGGGAAGTTCTATTCTCTCTGTCCTCTAGAGCAGGGATGGGAATGTCCAGCCCACTAGCCATATAAGGCCCATGAAAACATTTGGTCTGGTCCTGCCAAGGCTTTAGGGACAAGTTTATTAAATGTGTGACCAAATAGAACAGGCAAGTTTTTAAGTTGATAATTTTGTATGGCTCGAGAATCCTATATAATAAAAGAATAATATGCAAA
>NW_005284846.1:0-484 GCF_000412655.1 Myotis brandtii
CTCCCTTCCTCTCTGGAATCAATAAAAAAATATTTTTTAAAAAAAGAGTGTCTGACCTTCTTAGAGACAGGATATTTCGTGTTTAAACACACAGGCTCTGGTGTCAGACAGTCCACGTTCCAAGCCGAAACCTTCTATTTGTTTTCTGTGGAAACGTTATTTGACCATTCAAGTTTCAGGTTTCTCATCTGTAAAATAGGGATAATAGCATTAATCTCAAAAGATTGTTGTAAAAATTCAATGAGTTAATCCATGTAAAGCACTTAAATAAAGCCTGGTACATGAAAAAAATTAAAGAATGGTAGCTTTGAATATTCTAAGCTAAGTTGGGGAGATAGACCTAACACATGATCAATAAAATGAAACAACAACATCCTGGCCAGTGCAGTTCAGTTGGTTGAGCAGCATCCCATGCATCAAAAGGCCATGAGTTTGATTCCCTGTCGGCACATACCTAGACTGCACGTTCAGTCCCCGGTTGGGG
>NW_005284847.1:0-484 GCF_000412655.1 Myotis brandtii
GGTCACTTTGCATATTACCCTTTTATTATATAGGATAAATACTGTAAAAATAACAGAGGGAATCACAGTGAGTTGCTGGAGTGATGGCTCTGTTTTGGGGAAGAGGCCTTTGTGTCCATGCCCATGGGCCAGTCAAATGCCTAGCCTGCAGGTAAATAATTTGTGGGTGGCATGGCTTGTCTGTTTTCATATAAATAGGACAATAAAATTGACCAGCTATTTGAAGCAACAGAATGATAATAACTTTTACCTTTGCCATTTCTATTGCTCAAAATGTTAAAGCTCATGTTACCTAGTAGATATGTCTGCCAGTTGACATTCTCAGTAGCCTCACATTTGAGTTACCTGTATCATTGCCCCGTCAACACTAAGTGTTAGGTTAAGCAAAAAGGTGTGAAAACAGGCATCTTACGGTTTTTGTGATTCTGGTCAACAATGACATTGAACTTGGTTTCAGTCGGCTAGTCAATTGTATCTTTTTTTT
>NW_005284848.1:0-484 GCF_000412655.1 Myotis brandtii
AAAAAAAACACCCTTGTTTTATGAAATTTGCATTGGAAATATCGATGGGTATACATGAATAAATTTATCAATATGCATACATGGCTTTTACAAATACATGTCCTATCTCTGTCCACTGCAATGGCCAAGGAGCAGGGACACTGGCCATGAGCACACCTACGACTCCAGTCTTGGTTTCTAAATACCATTTTCCCTTAACTGGTATTGAAGGACTGGTTGCTTCCAGGTGAGATTAGGATATCTTGTGTCAAAGAGTGAGAAAGCAAGGAGGGGGGTTGGAAATGGGGGACATCTGTAATACTGTCAATAAAAAAGAAATTTAAGTGAGAAAGCTATCAAAGACTAAAAGGGACTCCCCTTGGCCAGACTGGGACTTTTGAAAGAATAGTGACTATAATGAACTATAATACAGCTAATAAATAAAAACCCTGATCCTCATTTTCCTCATTAGTCTCAGATTCAGTATCTGCCACTTTGCCTACTC
>NW_005284849.1:0-484 GCF_000412655.1 Myotis brandtii
CTTCCAGAAATACTGTCTCCAGTAAAGCATAATGCTTTCACCTATATGTGTTGTCAAAATAAAAACAAAGGAAATTTTTGAGAGGACTAAAGTGGTTCTTCTCGAATGCTACAATTACTCTTCATACGTGATGTAAAATTGAGGCTATTAATTTTATGCCGTAAGAGGTTTTTTTTCTCGAATATTTTTTATGAACAGAACACCTAGACAAGTATTTTTATTTAAAACAACTGCCAAGCAACTGATTTTCATGAGAGATTAACAGCTGAAATAATGGAGACGTCAGATTTTTTAGAAGCAAAATATCTTAGATGATTTTTGTCAGATTTTCTGTAATCTACTGGATATCAACTAATACAGTTCTTACTACGTATGAAAAACTGTACATTTCTCAGTGAGCTAAAACAGTTTTAATATTTATATTTTAAAAATCAATTAAAATGTTCTAATGAAATGAGTGCACTTATAAAGCTACCTTATTTTG
>NW_005284850.1:0-484 GCF_000412655.1 Myotis brandtii
AATCACAACTGAGATATGCAGAAAGTGTAAAATACACATTGGGTTTTGATTAGCATGAAAAAAAGAAAACATCTCATTCATATTTTACATTGATTTCATGTTGAAATACCATTTTGGATATAGCGGGTTAAATACATTAAAATTCATTCCACCCGTTTCTTCTTACTCTTTTCAGGTGGCTTCTAGAAAACGTGTAATTTCCTAAGTGACTTGCCTTTGTGACTCGCACTATATACTTACTGCACAGCCCTGGTACATGAAAAAGAGGGGCGTTTCATTGAAAAGTAGGGTATTTTCTTAAAATTTCCGGGGGGGAAGAAAAGGGAAGCGACTGAGCATGGTCCCAGGGCTGCAGTGAACGAAAGGCGGGGGCGTAGACAGACTCTGCTCCCGCCCGGCGCTAACGGAGCAGGTGGCGGCGCTTCCTCCAGGGGGTTCACACCCGGAGCGGGTGCGGGTGCGGGTGCGGGTGCGGGTGCGGGTG
>NW_005284851.1:0-484 GCF_000412655.1 Myotis brandtii
TACCTGTTTCTATGACTCAGGTTGCGAGATCAGCACAGACATAAGTCAGTGCTGTTCACATTAAAAGAAAAGCAAATTTTAAGAAACAATGATACATACTATAAATAAAAAACAAAAGCCACATATTTGTAATATAATCTTTTAAATAATAATTCTGAAATACCTTATTTTTTCAACAAATGGCCTTGATATCACTTGAGAAACTGAATAGTACATTGTTTAAAGAATTTATTCTAATATCTCTGCTACTATTAATATCTTCCTACCTCAGTTTACCACATTGACATCATATGGATACTTTTGTTCCTCCATTTGCATTAATAATTATCAAAGACCATAGCTTTTCATTCATCACAGATAAATACATACCAGGTCGGGAATTCAGTACCACTCTTTGTACAATCATCACCTTGTTTGCACAGGGAGCTCACAAGATTTCTGAATAAAGTAATTCCTATTGATAGAAAACATTTTAAATCACAAG
>NW_005284852.1:0-484 GCF_000412655.1 Myotis brandtii
CCTGCACACACCCAGTGCCAGTAGTTCTGTTTCCTGCTGCTCATCTGGGGTCAGGTTACACCCCGGTAGTCCCCTGGCTGCTCCTGCTGCCACCCCCATTCGCCGCCGCAGGAGCCAGTGCGAGGGAGATGCTCATGGTGCAGGTCTCTGCTCCCTGGCTGCCCTCCGCCCCACTTATTTCTGGTCCCTGGAGGTGAGAGCCCTCTGCCAGCTTATGCCTCATTTCTGACTTCAGGGGACACAGCTCAGCTGGTGTCCAGCTCTTTGGGGGCCTGAGGATCGAATTATGGCTGATTCCACCCCCCTTCTGCCTCATGACGGCCTCCCCAGGGCCCTGCCTCCAGTTCTTGCCTTTCTAACCCACCATCCTGCGTCCATGTCTCTCTCCCTGCCTTCGGCTCCTCCTCCTGACTGCACCTGCCCGGAGCTTCCTCTCCCTGCCAGCGCCCTTCTCCCCTGCCCACCGCTGCCCTGTCCCAGTCTG
>NW_005284853.1:0-484 GCF_000412655.1 Myotis brandtii
GAGAAGATATGTTACTGAGGAAATTTGATAAGGAAAAATAGATAGGGCATGATAATACTTGGTTGGAAATTATATAAAAATGATACCAACCATATGACCTCAATTTTGTGATTTTTTAAAAAAGTATGTGTATGTTTGAGTAGTAAAAGGACTCAACACAGAGTAATTTAGCTGGATGGAGGTATGACAGGTGCTTTTGATTTTCTTTACTTTTTTTTGAATTTTCTGTATTTTGAAAATTCTCTGTGATATTCATTATTTTTCTAATCAGAAAAAAAGCGATGCTTTCTGAACAGAATACCAGTACTCTCCATCCCTCTCTGCACCTTCCCTCCATCATGTTTGTTGTAATGCTGGGTAGGTGCCTCTTGTTGCTCAGGGTTTAGGGAAACTTTGCACCAGCCACCCCACCCTCCAGGGCAGGAGGTGGCCCCTGGGGAAGCCAATCATTCCTTAGAGCAGTGATGGCGAACCTTTTGAGCTC
>NW_005284854.1:0-484 GCF_000412655.1 Myotis brandtii
ACCTCCTACAACTGATGAAGATACACAGCCTCGTCAGGGTGAGTCCCAGCTGGATAAAGAAACTACGTAGAGCTAAAAGGCTGGAAAGGAGCTGTTGACAACCGCTGAGTAGAGTGGGTGATATCCTACAAGGTAAGGGGAAATGGATACATGTCTACACATATCAACTATCTCTGAAAAATTACTACGAAGAATGGTAACAGTGGCTGTCCTTCAGGAGGAGTTTGGGCAGCTGGGGCTCAGGGCAGATGGATTTTAAACCTTTAGAATTCTGTACCTTTATAGATATTACCTGTCAATAAAACAAATTCATAATTGAATTAATTAGAAAGGAAAAAGAGCGCGGGCTGGTGTGGCTCAGTTGGTTGGGCATGGTCTCTTGCACCAAAAGGTTGCTGGTTCGATTCCCAGTAGGGGGCGCGCAGGAGACAGGCAATCGATGTTCTGCGCTCACATTGATGTTTCTCTTTGTCTCTCCCTCTCC
>NW_005284855.1:0-484 GCF_000412655.1 Myotis brandtii
TCAGATTGCTATGGATTTAGCATTGTGACTTTCTTACTCAAACTGTTTAAAGTGGCAAACTCTGGTGATTATAAGAATATGACTAATCGGTATCCCAAAATGCAGTGTTCTGGAGGACCCGACCACCCTACAGTACAATTAATCATTGCCTGACACCTGAGAGGTTCTTGTACTTTTCCTGGAGCACAAGAGGAGGAAACTACTAATTATTGAACTCTTAGTGTGATTCTAGTCTCTTAACCATATGTCCAATATCCAAAAGTACTGAAAGTAAAGTTTTATTTTTAGTCCCTATTTAAAAAATAGAGAAAAGCTGCAAGAATAGTCTAATGAATACTATATACTCTTCAACTAGATCCATTAATTGTTAGTGTTTTACCATATTTATCTAGAAAATAAAAAGGGTTAGGTAAGTTTTCATCAAACTAGTTTGGCAATAAAACTTTACCTGAAATAGTAGGTAGCTATATAAAATGTTTACTGA
>NW_005284856.1:0-484 GCF_000412655.1 Myotis brandtii
GGCTCACCCCCTGAACCTGTCTCCCAGGTCCCCTTTCCTCTGACTTCCCAGTGAGCTAAAGCAGCGCCACCTCGACTCAGTTCTTTCCTAGAACATGTTACAGAACTAACGCAGCCCTGCCTAGGTCTTTGCTGTTGCTTCTTCTATGCTGAGCCCCTCCTTGTTTCACTGTCCCCAGCGTTAATAAATGTGCCCTTGAAGTCACCTAGACGTATGTTGTGAAATGTTTCCTGTACCGTCAAGAACCCACACACTCACTACTGCCCGGGCTTCGGCAGACCCACTCCGGGCTCGGCCCCCTGTCTGGTAACATAAGGAGCCTCATCAAGGATATTTCAATAACAAAAAAGAAAAGATCTGCCATTTTTTTAACCATCATCATAACTTAAAAAATAATCCATATGCAGAGTCCTGTGAGTAATTACAGCGTGTCTTTGAGGTTAACTAAGTGTTAGATGAACAAAGTAACCAAAAAGAAAAAAAA
>NW_005284857.1:0-484 GCF_000412655.1 Myotis brandtii
CCCCAAAAAGATACCTTGTGAAGAAATTTAAAAATTACCACCTATTCTTTAAAGGAAACATTACCAAGTTATTGAAGAATATACATGAAGGGGAAAGGGATGTGTTTATATAAGAAAATTCATTGTTATAAAGATGTCAACCCTTCTGATATCAAACTACATATAATGCAATTTCAATAAACATACCAATGAGATTTTACTTTAACTTGTGACACTGGTTCTAAAGTTCATATGGGAAAATAACTATGCAAGAGAAAACAGAAAAAAAATGTCAAGTAAAACTTAAGGTATTAATTATACTATGTACCAAAATACATTATAAAACTATTATATTAGTTAAAAATAGTGCATTACTAGCATGTGAGCAGGCAAATAGGTAAGTGGAACATAATAGTGTCCAGAAATGGACCTAGGTCAGTTAGAGTAAGGATATGTGGTTTAAGAAGGAAAAATAGCCCTGACCGGTTTGGCTCAGTGGATAGAG
>NW_005284858.1:0-484 GCF_000412655.1 Myotis brandtii
AGCCCTGCTCAGAGCCCTTCGACGGGGCCTCGAGGTACTTTCTACTAGTATCCACTATCATACAGCAACATGATTCGATGCATTGAATTGACAGCAGTTTTTCCAAATCAGCTCCTCTGTGTGATCAGTGACCCCAACCACATTCTCAGCACCCACCATCATTCTATTCTCACTGTGTGTCCAGAAATTGCCATCAGATTCACCCAGGCAAATGCTGGGAGATGGCTTTCTCTTTACGCTTTCCCAGGAGTTGAAAAGGAGTTGAGATGATTTTGCCTGTTCCACATACTTTGAGAACTTCGCCCAAATTCAATTTACCCCGTTTCCAACCTCCTTTTGCATGCCTGCCAATTCTAACCCAATCTAATCTCTAACAAGACTGCAAAATTGTAATCACAGCTTTAAATCATAAATATTGTCAATTTTCTGTCGTAAGTGTGTATAGGTGCTCCTCGACTTACAATAGGGTTATGTCCCACTAAAC
>NW_005284859.1:0-484 GCF_000412655.1 Myotis brandtii
TGTCTCCAGTACTGAGCAGCTTCGTCCCCCTACCTACATGCGGCATATAAATGTTGTCATTTCGGTGTGGGCCAGGATATGGAAAGGATGAGAAGCGCTGGCTTAAAGGAATAGAAATTTACTATCTAACTTCCAGACTGGTGCTAAGACTCAAAAATGCCACTGGACACCCAGGCTCTTCCTACCTTTTTGGTCTGTCATTTTTATCTTGCTCTCATCATCCTCTTACTTGCTGCCTCGCTGTACCAAATAGTGTCAATGCCTCCAGGCCTCAAAACCGCAAATCACATCTGCTTACTCTCATTGGTCAGAACCATGTCACATGGGCACTTTAGTTTCCAGAGAGGCTGGGAAATTAAATTTTTAGGTTTTATAGCTGCTATAATAGAGTCAGGTAAGAAAAAGACAGGCAATGAGTGTTATATGAGCCAATCTATAATATGTGACAAGCTGAGATTCCAAGATGACAATATTTAATATAGCT
>NW_005284860.1:0-484 GCF_000412655.1 Myotis brandtii
ATGGCAGTAAGTGAGGTCTGGGAGAAAGTTTGAACTTTGAGCTGGTTTCATTTTGTTTTATCTTAACTATGCAGGCAAATCCCCTTTCTCTCTACCAATAAGCCTCCAGGTATGCAGGGTACCAGTCTGTTCTGTGCACCCTCCCTCGTCCAGGATGTGAGAGGAAACTGTTCACCCTGTGAGCCTCAGCTAAAGGTTGCATAAAGCCTTGTGGTGAAGTTCAGTAGAATCCTTATTCTCCAGGATAATGATTGGATGACATACTGGTTGTTATTAATGGTCCATCCCCAGAGTATAAATAATCACCAGGATGGGCATATAGTAGATGGCTGCTCTGTACAGATGAACATCAGTTCTCATTTGAATTCTGTCTGGGTGTTTCCAGGTACTTACTTGGTACTTACCATGACCACTGGCCCTGGTGGCAGGTATTCTTTGCTCAGCCTAGACTTGACTCTCTCCCTGTTATGGTCTCACACTTTCC
>NW_005284861.1:0-484 GCF_000412655.1 Myotis brandtii
TGAATGAGGGCCTGGGTGTGAAGGAGGTATTGGGATATCCCCTTTTCCCTTTCTTGCCTCCCAAATTAAATGTCTCAGCAACCAGCACTCATAGTTCTGTAAAATGCCCTGCACACCTTAAATTTGTATTTTTATGCTTCTGTAGACACCATTCCCTGCTCCCCCTCATTTTTCAAAACTGTGACAATATACTCCAAGCAGAAGGTAATTACACTCGTCCTTTAAACACATCTCTGCTGTTTACCAGACCTAGTTTTAGTACAGCCCTTCTGGATACACTGAATTGATGGCGTTAAGACTGTAGAGCAGAAGTCCTCAATTCAGAAGCCAACCATTTTCTTTAGGTCCTTAATCTACCCCCAGCACTAAATTTTCTTGGTCCAACCTTCTTTTACAGTGCTGCTGGCCTTTGGGCACACAAATCACCTGGCCAACTGGTAGAAGAACAGAGTTATTTTCTTAATTGCTACCTTTTCCAAAAGAC
>NW_005284862.1:0-484 GCF_000412655.1 Myotis brandtii
TTGTTTGATGAATGAGTAACAGGAATGACAAGAATAGTTTTTCTTTTCTTCTTTATTTCACTCAGGTCAAAATAGTCTGAATATTGTTCACATGGCCTTAATTTTGGCAAATGAATATTCTTCAAATGTGTTGCATACATTTCCAAATATTCCAAAATGCTTGAAGTTAAATACCATTCAGTAAAATCATTTGAGTAGCTTTTAACTATATTCAGTAAGGAATCTGTAGCATAGTCTTTGATTTACTATATTGCCAAAGAAACTACTAATATTCCCAAGCAACCCTCTAACCATATGCTGCTCTGCAAAAGCATTCCAGAATGTTCCTGCTCTGCAGTTTCCAGGGACTGCAAACCTTCCTGTCTCTGAGGCAAGAATAAGAATCCATCCAAAGTTTCAGCTTGCTTTGTGGCTATCTGTCCATACTACTTAAATATTGGTATCACTTGATGATCTGAAGTTTTTAAAACTATCATTTTCTCCA
>NW_005284863.1:0-484 GCF_000412655.1 Myotis brandtii
GTTTGGATAGAGAAGTGATAAAGAGATACAGGAATGTAACACGCTGTGTTTGGGTTAAGTGAAAGAGACAAACCATTGAACTAAATCATGATAAGTGCCATGAATGGGAGCTATGGCTTTATCTTTTAAGCACCCAATGTTTTTTCTCTTATTTCTTTGGAAGATTCATTTTATCTCATTCCACCTCCTTCACTCGTGGAACCACTGGTTCAGGTACGCTTGCCTTAAAGCCTTATTCTCAGGATGTACATGTGGCCAAAACAAAGGCATTAAAGTTGATTGCTGGCACTTTGATGGGGACTAATTGGAAAGTGATATCTTCTTCCCTCTACAGTTGCTAAGCTGGTAGAATGCAAGCCTAGATCTGCATGGAGCCATCTTTGGACCACATGGGAGAGTCCACTTAAGAAGAAAATCAATACCTGTGAGAGAGGAGTTGAGCTAGCCAAAGAGATCAAATTCCAAATATGTTGCTGGAACATTT
>NW_005284864.1:0-484 GCF_000412655.1 Myotis brandtii
GCGTCTGCCCCCTGGTGGTCAGTGCACATCATAGCTGCCGATCATTCTGCTGTTCAGTCAATTTGCATATTAGCCTTTAATTACATAGGATAAAAAAGTTTCAAAATGTAGGCCTTAAGATACAGTGTGGATAACAAATGCCAATACTTTTGTACTCTCTTACCAAAAGCATACCTGTGCATGGTGGTCTCAATATATTCAATGACATAGAAAAAATTCATAGGGTTTCCTGATAAAATATGAATTCTAAGCCTGAATTCCAATTCAGCTTTTATAAGAGTTTGGCATTAAAATGTTGGGTATGCATGTAGCCAGAAAGAGTGTTGTACTATTGTTGCTTGGACATAGGCCTTCAGAATAGTATGCAGATAAGGTATGTTTGATTAACAAGCCATATTCTAGATTAAGATGTCATCAAAGTGCTCTGAAATATCACCTTATTTATATGTATAAAAGCCTGAGTGACCATTATGACTGTAGGACC
>NW_005284865.1:0-484 GCF_000412655.1 Myotis brandtii
CAGGTAGCAGGTAGCAGGGACAGTCCCTGTACTCTAGAGCCTGCTGAAATTATTCAAACTAGCCAACACTCAACCCGCTTGCCCTCATCCCCTCTTAAAGGCCTCAGCCTACTAAGTTCTTGTCTATTTCTTCCTGCAACCAACCTCAGTGTTTTCTGCCATGGTTTTGTGAGGTGTGCTTTCTCTCTTAGGAACTGTGTTATTTCCTGATCTGTTGACCTTATTGAACCTCAAACTTTTCTATTGATATATTACATAAAAAAATGCCTACTGTAGAATTTACTTTATTATCTGTTTCTCCTACTCCTTCTACCAGAATATAAGCTCCACGAGGGCAGGAAATGTTTGCCTGCCTCTGTTCACTGTTGTGTTTCTAGGATCCAAAAGAGGGCCTGACACAGAGAACTAAAACACTAAAACATCTGTTGGAAAAGGATTTCATAGGAAATGCTCAGTAGAGATGTTCTAAATACTCAATGAATAA
>NW_005284866.1:0-484 GCF_000412655.1 Myotis brandtii
ATGGCTGGTGGAGGAAAGCATGAACAAAGCTAGAGGTAGGAGAGAACATGGGGTCTGGGGCTTGGTGCAGGTGGAACCTAGGGCGAGGTGGGAGCCAAGAGAAGAGGCTGCAAGTAGTTCTGGCAGCCTGCTGGGGTCTGATCACCACAGAGGAAGTTGGTGTTGATCAGCAGTGGGGTGTGCTCTGCACTAAGCTAGTGATATGAATGCATTTTACTCTTTATTCCTCTGAGGACTGGATTTTATTGTTTCCAATTTGCAGATGTGCACATGGACGTGGCAGTAAGGGAAGCAGTGTTTATGGAGGCGGGGCGGATGGAAGGATGATTCAGGTGTGTTTGCCACATCCTCTGAATGCTGGGAGTGGGCTCTGGCTAGAAAGTTGGGTTGTACCCTGGCCTTGCCTCTGAGTTTGCCGAGTGACCTTGATGGACTGGTGATCCCTGTGATAAGTGTTTCAAGAAATATTCCAGCTCCAGCCCTC
>NW_005284867.1:0-484 GCF_000412655.1 Myotis brandtii
ATATATATATATGTTTTATTTCACTGTTTTCCTATGAAATAGTTAATAAAAATGGCAGGTGGGGCCATTTCCTGAGCCCAGGAGCCACTCGCCCCCCGCCCCCCGCCTCCCGGCCCTGCTGATGCAGGAGTTGCTGGCCTGGTCCTTGGGATAGGAGTTAACGTGTCCAATCCCCTACGTGGTGCTCAGCAGGAAGATGTTGGATTTTAATAAACTAGCCGTGAGGTGGACGTGGGACCAAAGAGGAGACGGGAGCTCGAGAGTCGGGTGTTCATGTTCAAGTCTGACTCTGGTTCACCCTGAGAAACGTGGACAGAAGGGAGTCGCAGGGTGGAGGGCTCATTGCGCCAGCCTCCGCCCTCTTCTCTGCTCGTTTGGTCTGTGTTCTGAGTCGTTTTCCAGCCCTTTTGGGACATGGGCACCGGGCAGAGGGCCATTCCCGTTGGGAGAAGGGTCCTCGCTGAGCGCTTGGTCAGGCCGGGAG
>NW_005284868.1:0-484 GCF_000412655.1 Myotis brandtii
GAGGGGGCAGCCTTCAGAGGACAGCAGGCGGCAGAGACCCTTTCAGCTTCTTCCAATTCGTTTCTGTCAAAGATGGCCAAATTCCACGCTGCCCTTCCCCCTCCCGCCTTCCCAGTCCCCTAGGTTTGCTCTCGGTGCTGCGGGCGGCGGGCGGGGGTTCCGGGTGAGTGTGTGCGAGGGAGGAAGGTGCGGGGAAGAAGGGGCCCCCTCCCTGGCCGCACTCCCACCCCGCCGGCCCTGGGGGAGGTTCTTTTAGTTAAGAAAGGGCTCTGCCGCTTTAAGGCGGGGAGTAGGCGTCACCGCTGGCTGTTGACTTACTGGGGAGGGAATCCGGGGGCGTGGCCATGCAAAGCAAGGGGTGGTGCCCGCGGTGGGCGGTCCCAGAGTAAAATATTGGAGGAGGGGCGGGGCCAGGTGGTGGGCGGGGCGATGGGCGGGGCCTCTCCGGGAAGGCGGGGGAGGGGAAGAGGAGCGGTCGGGTTGG
>NW_005284869.1:0-484 GCF_000412655.1 Myotis brandtii
TCCCTTCCTCTCTGAAATCAATAATAAAAATATATTTGAAAAAAAAATACAAGAGAGACGAATTGACATCGAGGTCAGAGGAGAAGCTTTCCCCAAGGAGAACATGTACAATGAGTGACAGGCAGAGCTCGCGGGATACCGGCTGAGAATTCTCCAGAACTAGGAAATATCTGATCCCCAGGCACGGGAAACGCCATGTATGCCGAATAGGTAATCAAGAACAGAGCCCCAACTAGGAACAAGCTCAAGCATAGGACAGAATGCAGCAGGCCCTGAGGATCTTAAATCACCCAGAGAGAACAGACTGCCCCTTACGGGGTGCCCACCTGAACGCCCACCCTGGAGTCATGGGCAGAGTGCTGCTGTTCCTCAAGGCGTTCCAGGAGGAATTGAACAAAAGAGTTTCAGGAAAGGAGGAAATTAAGGTGGTTCTAGGAACCAAAGGAAAGAACTTCAAGGACACATTTATTGCCAGAAAACTACC
>NW_005284870.1:0-484 GCF_000412655.1 Myotis brandtii
TATAATTGAAAATTGAGCTTATTATTTTTCACTCCAAATCTGCTCCTGGCTTTTATTTAATCCTACAGCAGATGGTCACCAATTGCTTTTTCACCCACGTCAGAAATCTGAAGCTCACCCTGTACTTTCCTTGTCCCATCCCTTTGGCATCTAATGGTAATTAACTTTTCCCTTCCTGCATATTCCTGGAATCAGTCTCTTCCATCCTATTTGCTATTTCCTTCATTTAGTTCCTCATTCTTTTCTGTACTATATGAATAACCTCTTAAATAGATTCCCTGTCTCCAATATTTTCCCTCTCCAATTCATCTTCCTCATATTCTGAAGATTTCCAAGTCTTTTAAAGTGCAGTTCACAGTTTAGAAATACATTATATGTCATAAATGAGTGTACACAACTGAAACAGGGTTTAAAAAATAATAGTTTCATATATTAAACTTTTAAGCTATGTAATATTTTTCCAGCTTTATTGAGATTTATTTGA
>NW_005284871.1:0-484 GCF_000412655.1 Myotis brandtii
GCCACCTGCCCAATGTGCCAGGACTGTGCCCCGCGCTGAGGCCCAGCCCCAGGTGTGACGCACCAGGGAGGGAGGGGCCATCGGATCCTGGGAAGAAGGCAGCGCGTAGCCAGTTTGCTATAAAAAGGGCTGATCACTTGGCAACCAGGGGCTAAGCCCCTCAGCATGTGATATTCAGGAACAAACATGAGGGCTGCTCCCCATGTTCTTACAGCAGCCTCTTATTAGCTCTATAAAGCAAAAACCATAGGAACCACATATTTGACTTCTTTTTGTCTCTTAAAAAAGGCCAGTCAGTCACAGGAAGTCTTTAAGGTCCAGCTTCCTGGATCCCAGGAAAGGGTGCAAGTGCCCTCGGGGTTCGGGGTCGAGATGGTGAGCTCCGCACCCCTCGGGGACCTGTCATTCACCACCTGAAGGCATTACCTGGAGCGTCTTCCAGGGCATCTGTCAGAGCTGCCTCTAAGGATCCCGCGATCTCTCT
>NW_005284872.1:0-484 GCF_000412655.1 Myotis brandtii
CGCTCTATCCAGTGAGCCAAACCGGCTAGGGCCTGAATGCGTGTTTAGTTGAGTCCCTGGGCTTTGGTGTCAATACAATGGAGCTTTTAGCCAGGCCTGGAGAGAACCCCCAAACTTGAAATGGACCTTTGGCCTGCACCCCCCGTGACTGGAGCCAAAATCCAACTCATTCTCAAACTACTAAAGCCTATCCTTGGGGGAAACTGTCAGGTTATGTGTAGTAGAAAAGGGTATTGATGTGACAAAGTTGGATTCCTTCATGTAAACCAAGTTGATTGGCAGGTGCCAAATAGGAGGGGAGACCAGTGCCCCCCTCCAAGGGCTAAAAGTAGACACTGTCACTGACACGTTCCCATGGGGGTCACTGAGCCATGGTCACACCAGACACAGTCCCTGCCCCGTGGAACCGCAGTGCAGTGTGGGAGGCCGGTGTTGTAAAAGGACCGTTAAGCACGTGTTAAATGACCATGTGATGAGGGGTGAG
>NW_005284873.1:0-484 GCF_000412655.1 Myotis brandtii
TATTGTTTTGAAAAAATGAATTTATAATGTATTTAATGTATGTAAATCATATCTGGGTCACTCCAATTTTATTACATAGAAATTCAAGTACTATTTTTCTTATGTTCATTTAAAGAAATTCTGGCATCTCAAAAGCCAGTATTTTGGGACACAATTTCATGGATTTATTTTTTGTCCCCAGGGTTTAGGCATAATACTAACTCTATTCTCTGAACTCTTAATATTTTAAGATGCAGTAATTTGATATTTCATTAATTTTTCCCAAAATTACCAATCCCAACCCCTCCATATATAGACTCACATATTCTAAGCTGTTATCACCTGCAAGGAATGATCACTTATAGAATAGTATAGGCCCAGTGCACAAATTCATGCAGAGGTGGGATCCTGAGGGGGGTGGGGTGGGGGCCAGGACACGATCGGCCCTCTGGGTGGGCAGTGGGATGTCCTTGCTGGCCTGGGATCTGGATCCATCCCGCTGACA
>NW_005284874.1:0-484 GCF_000412655.1 Myotis brandtii
AGAACAGCCAGTGCAAAAGCGCTGAGGTTAGGCTGCGAACGCCTGGTGTGTCTGAGGGACAATGAGCAAGTCCATGTGGTTGGAACAGAGTGAGTGAGAGAGTAGAGGAGGTGAGGGCAGGGAGCGAATGGGGTAGAGGGCAGGGTTGTGGGGAGGACTTGAGCTTTCGGAGTGAGTGACCTTGGAGCCGGGGAAGGTTCTGAGCAGAGGAAGGACGCCTTCTGGCGAGGATGTTCCCAGAGGCCCTCGCATTCGCTGTGGGGAGCAGGCTGTGTGAGGTTGAGGCCGGAAGGGCATGGAGGTGGTAACTGCACTGGTCCAGGAAAGCTGATGGGGGCTTGGAGCAGGGTGGAGGCCCGGAGAGGGGACCATTTAGATTCCTTAGGAGAGACAGTAACTGAGTTTGTTCATGGATTGCATTTGTTAAGAAAGGTTTTGGGCCTGGCAGGTGTGGCTCAGTGGTTGAGCATCGTCCCATGCACCA
>NW_005284875.1:0-484 GCF_000412655.1 Myotis brandtii
ATAGGGTATGTGCCAAAACAGCTGCAAACCATAAAAGCTACAGGAACTGTCAAGAAGATAGTAAAACCATCCCCTTATTGGATTTATGGTCCCAAACTAGCAGAAACAGCTCAATCCAACATGGCAACTCATTTCACATAAAGGTAACCCCTAGCCTCCTTATAAGCTAGTGATACACACCCCATGCCACAGTGGTCACAAATGGAAAGCCCATATTAGGACACAACATGGCCACTGGGGCTCCTCTGAGAAATCTCCACCCCTTTCCCGGGAAGATGCTGAATACCCCTCCCCTTCATTGAATGCCTTACCCCGTGCTTAAATGAACCTCTGTAAAGGCAGCAAATTTATCCAAAGGAAGGCTGCTCTGTCCGTGGAGTAGCCAACTCTTGTCTCACTGCTTCACTAATAAAATCACTTAAACTCTATGCTGGCTGGTGTTTAAAATCTTTCTTGTGTGAAGCCAAGAACCCACAGTGGGTTA
>NW_005284876.1:0-484 GCF_000412655.1 Myotis brandtii
TGGAAACATTTTTGGTTGTCACAGATGGAGGTGAAGATGCTACTGGCATCTAGTGGTAGAAACTCAGGGATACTTATAAACCGACTACGATACACAGAGCAACCCCACAAAAAAGAATTATCCAGCCCAAACTTGCAGTAATGCCAAGGTTGGGAAACTCTGCTTAGGGGGAAAGACACAAGTTTGAGAAATGGATGATTCTCTGCCTTATTGTGGCTATGTGGACACTCACAAGTAACTTAGACAGTTTGAGCCTATGTCTCTATCTGTTAACTGAAGAAAATACCATTTATTTGTGAGGATCAATGGCACAAAATCTGTGTAAGCACCTACCACCTACCCTGGCAAATAAAACTCAGATAGAAAATAGTAATTATTTATTCATATCCTAATTCTCCTTGTATCAACTTTTATCTATTCTCACATTGGCTCCTCTAGACTAACACTTTTGGTAATCACCCATTCCCCAGTGATTGGGAAGAGA
>NW_005284877.1:0-484 GCF_000412655.1 Myotis brandtii
GAACAGGTAAGAGAAATAAGATGTGACTTCAGACTCAACCTGGGTGAGGGCCTGGGCCAATGCTCCCAATCTTCATTTAGCTAATCCATGGGGCCCTCAAATCCAGGCTGCAACTCACCTTCTAGCCCACTGGCTTTAAACAGCAACAGAAAAGGGACCAGCTGACACTCTCAATGCTAGCTTTTCTTGCCAATGGCTAAAAATTCAGATAAAACAAACACAAACACAAATTTCCTAAAACGGGACATATGAAAGATGCTTTCTTAGTATGAGACACAGCCTTCTGAGACTTCATATTCAATCCAGTTGGTTCCAAACAAATCTGAAATGGCTCAGCTCAATGACAGATGTTGGGCACTACCTGGCTGGATCTCGTTTTAGACTTTTAGGTCCATTCACTTCGAAATAACAGATTGCTGCAGGAGACAACTTCTGGGGAAATTTATGTCAGAAATCTTGGGTGGATTTGAGACAAAAAAAAAAA
>NW_005284878.1:0-484 GCF_000412655.1 Myotis brandtii
CCCCCCCTCATGCACGAATTTTGTGCACTGGGCTTCTGTTGTATAAATAATTGCCACAGTGTCATATTTTGAACATTCTCCACTCAGCTGATTGTAATCTTTTTCACATGTTAGGTTGACATAAATGTGTGGATCCATTTCTGAGCAGTCATTCATGATTGGTCATTCATTATTGCATTTTTCAATATTCTAGTTTGGAAGATAATTTTTTTAAATTATCTTTTGGTGGGTGGGCTTAAAATTTTATGCTGCATTCTTAAAGTATAAATTAATACCATAACACCCTTTCTCAACAACACAGACTTTAAAAAGTCAATACTTCACACATTATTAATATCATTAGTTTACATAGATATATGTTTAAATTGACTTGTCTACATATTAACTCAATTTGTTTAGCTCCTATTCCTCTTGTATCCAATACAGTCATTAGGCATTATCTTTGTGTTTTTTAAAATATAATTTTATTGATTTCAGAGAAGAA
>NW_005284879.1:0-484 GCF_000412655.1 Myotis brandtii
TAGCACCTAAAGACACTTGAAGTTGTGACCCCCTGACATAGTTTCAAGAGATAATTTGAGTTACTGTCATGAGATCTGGCTTGGAGATTCATTGCTCAGAAATTCAGCAGCAGATGGTCCACTCTTATGAGGCTGCAGTGGTCTGGGGTTCCGATTCTATTCTTCATTCGTCTTTATAGCTTGGGTGCCATAGCAAACTGTTTTTACATTTTCGTTAAACTGGTGGTAAGTAATTTACTATAATAAAATTATGTGTATTGATATTCTTTTCTGATGATATTGATGAGTGCAGAATAGACTGTTACTTGAGAAAGAAGCAGGAAAGCACTAATAGTGAGCTAAGATTAGGTCATGCTGATTTTAGCAATTGTAGGCCTTGTGAACTTCCAAGAAATGTCATTATCAAGAAATGTGAAGAAAAAAAAAATGTGGCAAAGACCGTTTATGAAACTCTAAGGCAGTGGTTCTCAACCTTCCTAATGCC
>NW_005284880.1:0-484 GCF_000412655.1 Myotis brandtii
AAAGCTGAAAGCAGACATACTGTTCCAAGACAATGGAGACCCCAGAATGAGGACATGACCGTGTTGCTCCTGAGGCTGGCTCAAGAATCAGGAAGGTCCCGAATGCCATAAACAGTTCCTTCTTTGGGGCATACATAGTTTGTTTGCAGCAAGTTTCCCCTGGGCAATAATACAGGCCCCACGTATTAAAGAAGTAGGTGCTGAGAGCAAAGCACTTGGCCTATGGCAGGGAGAGGCAGCAGTAGCTTGGGGTAGCAAGGTCAAGCACATGGCATGAACTCCTGCACTAGTGGTCACTTAGTTCCTGTTTCTATGTCCTTAGAAACAATCTATCTTACAGTGATTAAGTGTGGACTCTTCCCAAAAATTAATAGCCCACCAGAAGTTCCATAAGGAGGGTTAATAGAGGAGCAAACACCTTAGCCCTCAGTTAGGGCCTATTTACTCTTATTAATATACTAGAGGCCTGGTGCATGGATTTGTG
>NW_005284881.1:0-484 GCF_000412655.1 Myotis brandtii
GTGTGTGTGTGTGTGTGTGTGTGTGTGTGTCCATATGTGGGCATACATGCAGGCCAATTAGGTAAACATTTTGTGGATTTTGGCAGACAATTAATTGAAGAGATTGACCATAGTATCTTAGCTGACTAGAAAATTAAGTAAAAATAGGAGGAGGTTACTAGTAAAAGGAAATGACATAAGCCTAAGGACAGGAGGTGTGGATATTCTTAAGGAACCATTATAAAAACAATAAAGAGATCAAAGAAGTAGAAAATGTGGAGGAAATAATATGAGAATAGACATGGTAATGTTTTAGAGGTAGAAGTGTTTCAAGTGATGTCAAATTTTAGTATTCATGATAATAGGAGGCTAAAGTGGAAAGCAGAGAAAAATCACTATAAATGAGGAGGTTGTGAAAATAAAACTTTCTTGTTTGATTCTAAATTAATGAATAGAATTGAGGAAAGTTACTGTGAATGAGAGCACAATGAATGAGGATTAAGTA
>NW_005284882.1:0-484 GCF_000412655.1 Myotis brandtii
ATCTGGTTTGGGAAAAAACACCTTATTCAAGGCATATCAATCAGTAAAAAGGTATTAAAAGAAAAGTACCCAAACCTAAGGTGCCCTTTTGATAAAACTTCCAATTTTTAGTGTCTGCCTATATTTTAAGCCCAGATTCTCGTGAACACTCCCAAACAGATTCCAGGGACCATAATCCTAAGTATATCTAAGGCCCAGAAACATCATGAGATCTAGAAATTACACAGTCACCTGGAGCTCGCATATGTTCGTGTATTAATCTGAGCAAACCTCTCAGCCTTTCTAATTCAATTCAGTTTACATCCACAGGGCAAGACATCCAATATCTGTGATCAACTTCCATTTCTTTAATATAATAATGAGGACAGTTTCCTAATTAATGTCTGACCACATGGGCTAGACCTCATGATCTCTTAAAATCCTTTCCAGCTCTAAGATCTGGAACTTATGACCTGACCTTTCACACATGATCATGAAGTTTCTG
>NW_005284883.1:0-484 GCF_000412655.1 Myotis brandtii
TCAATTGCCTTTAGGAGCTTGGGGAGGAGTCACTTAAGTCAAATGTTTCCACGGGGCCTGTTGGTAGGAAGCCTAGAGAAGGAGGACCATGTTTGTTTGAATCTATGCTGAGCCAATGATGGGCCTCTGGAATCCCCATCTGCCCCTGCTCCCCGAGTGGCCGGGCAGCTCAGAGACAGGAACTTTCAATCACTCAGCAATTATGGTCTCAAAAGGTCACAGTGTCCCTCCAGGGGGCTTTGCCCAAATTCTAACCTAAGGAACCAAACAAGTCAGGGTCGATGGGGGTTCAGAAACCACCTTGGCAATTTGTGCCCCTTCCCTGATCGGCAGAAGCAGCCCGCCCTGACCCCTGGACCAGGTCTGGCCTCTGTACCTCATCGTAGAGCGGGTCCTCTGGCCCAGGCTCTGGCTTGTGGTGCTTGGTCTTCATGCAGACATTGAGCCGCTTGTCCCCAGCCCAGATGGGCGTGACTATCCACAG
>NW_005284884.1:0-484 GCF_000412655.1 Myotis brandtii
GCTGGCCAGCCAAGCTCAGATCATTTGACTTTAGAGGTGTGTTCTTAAAAGTTTGTTTACCTTCTTCATTCTATGAATAAGACACTCAAGAGTTTTCAGAGATAAGACAAAAACAAAAACACCTCTGTGCCAGAAAATGTTTGCCACAGAATGAGTTCCTTGAAAAATGTATTGAATACATTTAATTTTTTTAAAATTTCAGGTAAGAGCCAAGGGAAAGCTCATATTAAATCAACAACACAAAAAGGTGGAAAAAAATAAAATTAAATGTGGTGGAGGAGGATGTCTTCTGAAGTGGTCTTGGAGTCACCTTCTCCAAGAGGTGAAATTTGAGTCTAGCCTGGGGGAAGGGCAGGGCTGGCAGAACATTCCAGGCATGGGAAAGGGGATGAGTAACCAACAGAGAAGCCAAGGTGGGGTGATTCCAAGGATCTGACTGGCCAGAGATAGATCTTGGGAGAGGTCAAGTGGGAAATTAGGTTGA
>NW_005284885.1:0-484 GCF_000412655.1 Myotis brandtii
ATTTGTGCACTGGGCCTCTAGTAATAAAATAAATAAATTTAAAGGTAGAATTTCTTTAAAGAGGAGGTTATGGCTAGCCTCATTTTCCTATAGCAAAATCCAACCAATGAAAATGAGGAAGCAATATCTGTGATACTTAAAGAGAAAGAGCATGTGCCAAGATTTTATATCTAGCCATAATAAAGACTACTGAAAACAGTTTTGACAATGCACGAATCCAAACTAAATCACATTGAGATACCACTTTCACTTTTTATACTGGCAAAAATCCTAAAGTGTATCACCATACTCCTAAACTAGGAGATAACTTTTATACACTGAATGTAAGAGGATAAATTGGTGTAATTTCTGTGGAAGTTACTTTAGCAAAATTAATAAATTCTGCAAATACATATCTACCTTAATCAAACAATTCTAATTCTAGGAATACATTCTATAAATATACTTCTATGAAAATTATGCATGAAATGATTATTTACTGAAC
>NW_005284886.1:0-484 GCF_000412655.1 Myotis brandtii
TGCATTCCTGAAGGTATCTCCTTCCCGCTCCACCCCTCCTCCATGGGGCCAAGGAAGGACAATCGGTTGGGGGTGGGGGTGGGAGGCATCAGGTCTCAAAGGCTCCCCACTCCCCACAAAGGGAGAGTGTTAGGGTCAGCCAGCTCCAGGAGGAGGCGGGGAGTCCTTTTTCAAATGCAAGGTTCTGCGGAAGACCCCCCTAGGGGCTGGCTAATGACAGCTGAGCCGAGATCACTCCAGGGGTGAAAGGGGAGAGGAGGCCACAGGCTCAGAACAGACACTTCCCCAGCCCCAAGTCAAGGGCTCAGACCCAGAACTCAGGGCCTTCTCACCCTGGGCACTGTTAGGCCCCCAAACCTCAGGTCTTGGCCATATAACTTTGGAAACTTCAGTTTCCTTATCACAGGACTGAGAACTCTGGACTACTTAAAAAAAAAACTTTTTAACTTAAAAAATATATATTTTTATTGATTTCAGAGGAAGG
>NW_005284887.1:0-484 GCF_000412655.1 Myotis brandtii
GAACTTGAAGGGTATTTCCTCATTGACAATTATTAGGCTTACAGATAGATTTAATCCATAATGGAACTTTCAAAATCAGTAAACACCATGTACACTAGCTTGGGACAAGGCCCTCTGCCAGGTGCTTTCATAGGTATTAGGTCAATTACTTCTTATACAACCCTGAATGGAAAGTATATTCGTTCCATTTGACAGATGAAAGAAATGGAGTGTGATGTGTCTTGGCTAAAGTCACACAACTATGATATTAAAGGGCCACATTTAAACCTAAGTCTTCTGACTCAAATTTCTACAACATTTCAGTGGTATTATTTTATTGATTTTATGAGCAATTTAACCACTAAGTAGAACTAACATTCTTTGGGAAAAGACAGCCATAATTCTAGCTTCAGCCAATGCTGATAAAGGGTTTTGCTGCAGGGGTGGGTGGTATGGAGAGATGGCAATGGGAACTCATAGTCTGAGCAAGGTAGGAGGCCTGGGG
>NW_005284888.1:0-484 GCF_000412655.1 Myotis brandtii
TTGGCTATTGTAAATAATGCTGGAATGAACATAGGGATGCATATACCTTTTTGAATTTGTGTTTTTATTTTCTTTTGATAACTATCCAGAAGTGGAATTGCTGGGTGGTATGGCATATCTATTTTTAGTTTTTTGCGGAATCTTCATACTGTTTTCCATAGTGTCTCGACCAATTTGCAGTCCCACCAACAGTGCACAGGGTTCCTTTTTCGCCACATCCTCACCAATACTTTTTATTTGTTGACTTTGGTAATCATAGGCATCCTGACTGGTGTGAGGTGGTATCTTACTATGGTTTTGATATACATTTCCTTGATGTACGGATGTTGAGCATCTTTTCATGTCTGTTGGCCAGCTGTTTATCTTCTTTGGAGAAGTATCTTTTCATGTCCTCTTATTTGATGATGTAATGTTGATTCATCACCTAGATAATACATTCTTTATAAAATTTAATTTATTGGGGTAACACTGGTTAACAAAATTA
>NW_005284889.1:0-484 GCF_000412655.1 Myotis brandtii
TGGTCTAGGATTAAGGGGAGGAAAGGGGATGGGGAGGGGAGGGCAGTGCCAGGTGAGATTTCTGTGTTGCAGGAAGAGGGAACACCAAATTGGGGTTTGTGTGTGTGTGTCCTTGACACACATCAGATAGTAGGAGGTCGTAGCACCTTCCCTAATCCCCAGGTTGGAGTGAGAGAGAAATCTCGATTTTGAACCACCTGGAGGGGCGATGTGGTCCCGGGGTGTCCAGGTGTCTGAACTAACACAGACCCCAATGCGGCCCTATTGCCATTGTAAGCAGTGCCCGGCTGTGCATAAAGCCATTTTTTTCTGGACTTTCAGTTGCTGAATCTTCTCTCTCTGTCCCAAGAATGACTTTGGTTCCATTTCCAATTTTTAAAAAAGAATAGATTTATTATAGAAACTTAGACTCAAAAAGAAGAGTAAAATTCATCCATCTTCCAATTAACCAGAGAGAAAGTCACTGCTAATATTCGGGGCTTCC
>NW_005284890.1:0-484 GCF_000412655.1 Myotis brandtii
AGGATCACATAGGTTTCAAGTGTACATTTCTATGATACTGTATGCCCACCACCCAAAGCCAAATCATCTTTCATCACTGTATATTAGGCTCCCTTCTTAATCATGATTCATTTTGACATGACCCCACAGGTCAGAGGGATAGAACAACATCTATGATGTCCCTTGTGGGATTTATTGCACAATTTTGAATCAAATTAAATGACTAGTTCAAAACAACTATTCTGAAATAGTCTCATGGCACCCTCCTCTCTTTATCCCACTACTAACTAATCTTGAGATGATTATGTGATCTCATTGCATCTCTTCCTTCTTTTAAGCCTTAACATCACTCATTGCTATCCATGCTACTCCTCTATTTAAAATTCATCATAACCAGGTTGGCATGACTTCATTGTTGAGTGTTGACCTATAAACCAGAAGGCCATGGTCATATTCTCAGTCAAGGCATATGCCTGGGTTTCAGGCTCAATTCCCAGCGTGGGGT
>NW_005284891.1:0-484 GCF_000412655.1 Myotis brandtii
TGCCTGGTTCCCATGAGTCTTTGCAGCCCCCCACTTCTGTCTGTGGTTAAATGTTGTGAGTGTGGCTGTGGTTCCTCCTGAACACTTGTTACTATGAAGCAGGAAAGTAATCATGTCCTGGTTTGATCTAGCAACTTTGTTGGAGGATTCGTTAAACAGCGGGCACTATTGATACATAGGAAAGAGATACGCAGAATCCTCGATTTAAATTCCAGAAATACTAATAACGTGACATTCAGAGAAAAGGTCGCTTATTTTTACCTGGAAAAGTTTAGATATTTTATGTAAGTTGAGAATTATGGGAAATTCTCAAATTTTAACAAAGATACAATTATATCCAAACTCAATTTAAATTTTAAAGATTTTTATCATTTAAAAAGCTAAGCAGGTAAAACTTGAAATTGCAATATGCGTCTCATGTCTGAGTCTCTCCAAAGACAGGTCTATTTTAAGGAGTTTTCTGTGTGTATGTGTGTGTGTGTGT
>NW_005284892.1:0-484 GCF_000412655.1 Myotis brandtii
ATGTTCTCTTTTTGCCTAACCTAGCTAAAGTAGATTTTCATTGCCAGCCACCAAAAGGGGCCTAACCAAATACAGAACTAATGGCTGCACGGGGAGAGTTGGTCAGCTCACAGCCATGTCTTCTATTCCTGTGGACTCACTATGGAAGTCTCTAATTTTTTTAGATGACATGTCTCCTTGACTTTTAAAGAATATTTCATCAACATCTAGACAATTTTAATATAGCCCAAACTGAGTGAGTGTTGAATAGTCTGCCATGGAAAAATCATCCCAATTTTCCTAATAGGAAAAAAATTAAAAACCTCACTATATTTACTAACTGATGCAGTCACCTAACAACCAGTAATGTCAATACTAGTATTGGCCCACTTTACATATGAGGAAACTGATGCATAGAGAGGGTAAATAACTTTTCTTAGGTCACAGAGCTGGTAAATGGTGAAGCCAAGACTTGGGCCCAGATGTGACTACAGATCCAAGATTT
>NW_005284893.1:0-484 GCF_000412655.1 Myotis brandtii
TCATTCTTGCTCTATACAAGTAATAATATACTTAACATTGGAGTTTCACTTAGATACCTACTCCTTCAGTGTCTGTCCTCAACCCTCTCTCAGCACAGTTCTCTACCGCACCTGTATACTTGTTCCCTTTGCATTTATCACAGTGGTAACCAGCAGCCTTTCTTAGTAAGTTTCTTCTTTCTCAGGGTTCATACTTACAATACAAAATTTGGGGACAAAATTGATGACATAATTTATATATTTTTGACATTACAAATTTCATACATCTATTTTTTAAAATAAACCCTCACACTCCATATACAGTTTAAAAAATAAAGTCTTTACATTTTTGCTATAGAGATAAAATAATCAACATATTATTTGATATGTAATTTAACATCCAGACTATAAGCATGATAAAAATAATTTTTAAACTCTTGAAAAAAATAAATTGTACTAAAGCACGATACCATCTATGCTAATAAAAGGGTAATATGCTAATTAG
>NW_005284894.1:0-484 GCF_000412655.1 Myotis brandtii
AAAAAAAAAAATTAGGCCTTTCCCTGAACTCAAATGCATGTTCAGAATTTTAAAAATATGCAGCGAAGAGTACAAATTCGAATCTGCTACTCTGTGAGAAAACTTAAAAATAATCAGTCTTTAATGGTGGAGAAGCAGGCCAAATGTCTGCTGCTCAAGCAGGCGGGGCCAGCCCTAAATTCCAGGTCACAGGGCAGTTTGCCAGGGCTGCGGGCTCATGATGCTTCTGCCCCCTGCTGGAATGCTCGGGAAAGTGCAAGCTCTGGCCCAAAAAATTTCTCCAGGGATATGACCCTGGAAGATGAGTGCTTATGAACTCAGTGCCACTTCGAAAAACTGGCCTTATTGCTCAAAACTTCTGGAAGGTCTTGCCACAGAGAAACTAGTCATGTAGCAAACCTTTAAGGCTCCCTAGCCTGCTTTTGACACCTGTTTATTTTTTAAATGCCCCAGACTTCATTCTAAGCATTTATGTATATGTAGA
>NW_005284895.1:0-484 GCF_000412655.1 Myotis brandtii
CCTTCCTTTCTTTTTTCTCCTTTCCTTCTTTCACCCCTTCCTTCTTTATGATCTTTCTTCTTGCCTCCTTCTTCTCTTTTTTTTTTCTTCCTTCCCATGTATTATTTTAAAAATGAGTTTATTTTGTCCCTTGCTATTCTTGGCCGACTAACTGAGGCTCTTTTGTATTGAAGTTTTCTTGCTAAAGCCATATTAAGCTCACCAGGTTGCTAAACTTAAACCAGCCTGTTTCTGTTGGAAGGCCTGCAATGCCCCAAACAAGAGAGGTATGAGGTCAAAGGATGGTTGATCAGAACACAGGGGTCTGCTTCACACAGAGCGTCCCAGAAGGAAGGCAGAGTCTGAGAGGGGAGAGATCTGAGGCCTCCGGCATAATCTATACCAGAGCATCTCAGACCTCACTCCCTGCCAAGTCAATGTCACCGCCAATCGCAAAGGCAATTTTTCAAATTGCATTTTTGGCCAGCTTAGCATACTGTCTATG
>NW_005284896.1:0-484 GCF_000412655.1 Myotis brandtii
GTCGATCCATGTTGGTGAGTGGATTGATAGTTTATTTCTTTGTAATCTCTGAATTGTATTCCATTGTCTGGATGGACCACAGTGTCTTTATCCATCCACCTACCGAAGGGCATCTTTCTTGGGGTTCACAAGCTATACATGAGCTTGCGCCCAGGTTTTGCCGATTATGAGGAAAGCTGCTATAGACATTTATATGCAGGTTTCTGAGTGCACATGCATTTTCAAATCAGGAGGTAAATACCTAAGACTGTAATTTCTGGATCGTATAGTAAGATCGTATGGCTTAGCCTCATAGAAACTGTCAGCTTATCTTCTGAAGTGGCTGCGCCATCTGCGTTCCCACCAGAGTGAAGGAGAGCTCCTGCTGCTCCGCCTCCTTGCCAGAAACGGCTACTGTCACTTTTTGGATTGTAGCCATCTAAGAGTGGGTCCTGGTGTCTCACCCACATTCCATTTGTTTCAGTCCATGTTGGAGCATGGCCCC
>NW_005284897.1:0-484 GCF_000412655.1 Myotis brandtii
GGCTGAGAGGAGCGAGCGGGTGATAGATTCCGGCTTAGGTAGGGATGGCACAGGGCGGCCGTGCTGCAGAGTTGTCTGTGTATTATCAGGGTAAAGCGGACGGAGCTACTCACTCTTCAGAAACCCTTTATGGCTCTAATTAAAGCCTTTGTCTGCACACCAAATAATTAATACATAAAGCGCAGCCGAGAGAGGAGCCGCTGCGAGGCATGGGCTGTGCGCTCGGCAGCGTTTAATCAGGGGAGGAACAGTGTTTGCCTTTCGGAGAGAAAACAAGGCCCGGGCGGCATGTTTATTTAACACTTTGACGAGTTCTTGGAGGGACGAAATGAGACGGAGGGCGCTCACAGCCGTAAATCACGCGGCCCGCAAACGACTGGGTCCTCAGCAGCAGCGTCGTTTTAAACAGAAATAGTTTGGCGGCTCCGGCATAGGGAGCGGACCCCTTAGAGTAGTGGTTCTCAACCTTCCTAACGCCACGACC
>NW_005284898.1:0-484 GCF_000412655.1 Myotis brandtii
CTCTCTGAAATCAATAAAAATATTTTTTTTAAATGTCAGGCAACTCACCAGTGGGTTACTTATGAAGGTGAGAGTCACAGGTGTGTCAGGAGTCTGAAATAAGAGCTCTCATTTCTGCTGCACTTGACTCAACCCGCTTTGACGCTGAGATCAGGTGCAGAGGTCCAGTTCATGGCAGAATCCCATTCTTTTTGCTTAGCCTGATTCTTTTGGGAATAGTAGGAAGGCAAGAAATCATCATAAAGTCATGATTACCATGGCCCTGTTGATTGTCATGGAAGATGTAGTAGAAATAAACTCCTAAAGTGGAAGTATCTAGCTTACTACATCACTAAACTAATCATTAAAAATAATCGCTGTAGTAATAAAAATTAATAAAGTCTTGATTTTGTACAGTGATATCCATCACTAACACACCCCTATCCTGTGGAACCCATTAAAGCCAACTATTCTTTTGCTTCTCAATAATAGTGTCATTTTGTCA
>NW_005284899.1:0-484 GCF_000412655.1 Myotis brandtii
GAATGCGTCACGCACTGTGGGACCCGTGGGGAACCCAAACTAGGACAATTCACAGTATTTTCTCTTCGATTAGCTTTCTTAGGCTTCTGTGTTTGTGTTCTTCATGCCATGCCTAGTGCTCTCTATGTGCATGCTCATTTTAATTCTTGGTTGGTGAGAGTTCTTTTAAAAAGACTCTCACTCCAGTTTTGTAGATCATTGAGGTGGCAAATATGGAGTCCGTAACATCAAACTAGGAACTGAAATGTTGAGTTAAGGCTGGGATGAGAGGAGCCGAGCCTTCTGGTTTGGGGTCTGCCGGTGCTTCTGTCCTTCCCTTCCACTCCCATGGTTTCTCCATCTGCTGGATGGGTGTCTGACAACACTTATCTCATATGACCTTTGAATTGATGGAAGGAAGCCTGCTTCCTGCCTTTTCCTTTGGAGAAGGACTGCAATGGTGGCAGTTGGAATCCAAGTTTATATCTAGGGGATGTGATAATTA
>NW_005284900.1:0-484 GCF_000412655.1 Myotis brandtii
GGTCGATGCTCAACCACTGAGCCACACCGGCCGGACCAAAATATTAATTATTGATGTGATTCTAGGCAGGAGATAAATGGTCATTGTACCATTCATTGATCTCCTCTGCATGTTCGAACATTTCATAATAGAATCTTTGAAAACATTTGAATGCTCATCACTTTGTAATTGGTAGCAGTTTCCCTACCTTGGTGATTTATGAAATAAGGGTCCCATCACAAGTTCAATGACAGGTGGTCATTATAAAGGGTAATAATTTTGTGGCTCCCATATTCTTCATTTCTTAGGGTCCCTTGCAGTGAGGTTGGGACCATGTGACTAGTGTGGGCCCACCTCCTGTAAGTAGAAGTGATGGAGACGTCACCTGTAGGCCAAGGCAATTGACAGCTAGAGGCCTCATCACTCTCTTTCCCACTGCAGGTGACCACGGAGGCCCTGAGCTAGAGAAACAGGGACCCCCAACTCTCCTACCAGCCACCAAGAC
>NW_005284901.1:0-484 GCF_000412655.1 Myotis brandtii
GTGGGCAAAAGGGGGTGGGGAGGATGAGGGGCAGTCTACAATAATGTCAACATTAAAGTTTTCAAACAATAATAATAATTCAAACAGAAAACATTGGTTATGTAACCAAGCAAGGCCTGGCCTGTGAAGAAAGAGATAAGAAATAAAATGGAGTCACTATAGTCAAGCTGTTAAATTAGCAAAAATATAGTAGCTTAAGGCACAAGGAAACCATCCTTACTTTAACAAGCCTGGGAACTTAAACTTTTGAACTTTCCGGTCCTGCAGCAATGCCTGGCTATACATCAAACCTCCAGATAACCCTCCGGTTCCCCCTAAAGACCTAAGGAAAGAGTGTGCATGTATCCAGACCCCCTGACATTTAAGTGTTGCCATCGCAGACCAACCCAGAGGCTAAGCATGCAGGACCCATTCTTCTCAAAAACGTCCTTTTCATTATAAGAACCCTCAGCATTTCTTTTTTCTTAGGAACACCCTGGGGATT
>NW_005284902.1:0-484 GCF_000412655.1 Myotis brandtii
CAAGCCTCTTTCCTTTCTGGAGCTAACATACTTCATGTCCACTCACTTCTCATTGTCCAGAATTAACTCCAATGGCATACTTACCGGCAAAACAGGCTAGGGTGTGTTTGATTTACTAAGTCTGCCATGTGCCTAGCATCAAACTTTGAATTCTAATCAAAACAGAAAAGGGGAGCAACAGACTTGTGACCGAGACGGCCTTAATCTTCCCTCTGGCTTGACTAAATTTTAGACAGGCTTCTTCCTAACTCTGGGCACCAGGTCTCCCTTTTCTTAAAGCATCTACAAGAAAACCTGCCATTGTAAAATTTTTATCTGCCCCCTTGATATGTGAGCCTATTTAAAAGCATCTTGGCTGAACTGATGAACAAAATAGAATCAGTGACATGGATACATGGAACAGACGTGACAGTTGTCAGAGGAGAGGGGTTTGAGGGGCTGGATGAGAGAAGGTGAAGGGATTAAGAAAAAAAATATATATATA
>NW_005284903.1:0-485 GCF_000412655.1 Myotis brandtii
TTTTTCTGGGGAAAAATGAATAACAAGCAAGTCAAGCAAAAATTTAATTTCTATCCTTTGGAAATTAGACTTTGCTTTTAAAGTGAATTTGACTGCCAAGTATGGTTGGACAATTTTTACAGCTTAATATGCATGTTACTGATATTTAGTCACTGAATTAGAAGAGTTATGCTTCTCTTCACCATTTTGAGGAAAACCTAAAAATGAGATCATTATATTCCCTCAGAGCAAAAGAGCATGTAATCAGGGTTTAAAAATTACATTTTCATTCTCTTTTTGCATTCAATATAGTTAATTAAGGTAATTTTTAATTATGTAAAAGATACTTTCAGTGCCTAAGTAACCATGAAGAAAGTATTTAAATTATAGCCAAAACAGGAAAGAAACTTAAGACTGTACTTGATTTTGCCTTAATTAAGACTTGCCTTTTCTTCTTAAGTTATATCCATTATTTAACTTTTTTGGGGCACCTACCACATGTCAGG
>NW_005284904.1:0-485 GCF_000412655.1 Myotis brandtii
AAAAAAAAACATCATGTCTGCTTTTTATACATTGAGATGGTTTAAAGTTTGAAATCTAGAATATTGTATGTGTTCAGGTAGCTACTGAATTACTTTTGTGTAAGACTTCATTTTATGCATTGTGATTAATAAAGTTTGAAATTGTAGTTTCATAGTAAGTCCCCCATTCAATATAACATCCTATTGATGATATAGCCTAAGAAGTACGATTTCTGGGTACTGGGCACCTGAACATTTTTGCTGAGTGTGCCAACAACACAAGGCCCGACTGCTCTTTATCCAGGCCATAGCTCAAGATTGTGTTTGCAGCCAGCTACCTTGAGGAACAAGGAAACCTTTCCCGCCAGACAAAGAACGAGCTTGCTTCCACTATAAAAGCAATGAATCCTCTTCCAGTGTTCCTTGGCTATGAGGTAAACCCATTAGGTGTACAGGAACCATCTGGTATCCTTTGAGTTGCCCCATGGGAGTTGGGGCTTGGGGAC
>NW_005284905.1:0-485 GCF_000412655.1 Myotis brandtii
GAGAACCACTGTCCTAGAGGGAAAAGAAGGTAACGATCAGTCAGCCCATTCACTGGATAATGTTATAGAAGGAAGAAAATTATACTTACATTGATGAAAATGTCTGTGTGCTGGGATTTCACATAAGGTTTCATATTTTAAAAAGGGATATGAGATAAGAGAGCCCCACTCCCACACCACTTGCCCCCTGAAATCCCTTCAGGGTTACCTGAGGTCAAGCTCCCAAATGATTAAACCCTAGGACAGACACCATCCCTTTCCCTGGCCCCACTTGAGTGCAGTGAAGTCTAATTCCCACGCCATGTCAAAGAGGAGTGTTTGACACTGCTTCCTGGATATTAATTTGTTATTCTAGAGAGGCCTCCAAATCAATGTCCAGTCAGTTAAGAATGAACATGCAGAGGTTCTTTGACATAAGCTCCAGGACTTGGGTGTCGTCTTCCTTTGTCCAAGCCCTCAGCCACCTGTGGAGAGCCTCTCCCTGG
>NW_005284906.1:0-485 GCF_000412655.1 Myotis brandtii
CTGGTAGGGTTAAGAAACTACCACTTTTTGAGTGATGTATTATCCGAGAAGGATATCCACAATTCTCTGAAAAACTATTACTAGTAAAATACTTCCCTTTTTCCCAACTACAACTGAACAAGGGCAGATTTCCTTCCTATACTTCCGCCAAATCAACACATAGCAATAGATTAAATGTAGAAAGAAATATGGGATTATCATTTCTATTCTCTTTTGTTGAGGCAGATATTTAAAGATATTTGCAAAAATATTTTTTAAAATTCACTTCTAGTTTTCTTTTGTTTGTTTTAGAAAATATAGATTTAAAAATGAATTATGTTATAGGCAAATGGGTTGATTGTTATTTCTAGCGGATTAGTAAATTAAAATCGGTTTTCTTTTTTTAGATTTAAGACTCATAACACTTCTTGGGTTTCTTTAGAAATTTTGAATGAAAGGGGTCCTTACACAAGAAAATTGTTTGATGATTGCTACTTTTAATAAAA
>NW_005284907.1:0-485 GCF_000412655.1 Myotis brandtii
CACCTGGGAAACCAGTCTTGTGCTAAATCAGAGTTTTGTGATTCCAAAATGCCTCTTTGCCCTTGTTGCCTCTCTTTCTGAAAATGATCGATCTCTTTTACAAGAAAAAACACACGTAAAAAATGCTTTCTAGTCATGAATAACAAGTATGATGTAACTTCATAATCAGCTCGAGGTATGAAAGTTAAGAATGCCAGTGTTTTAGCAAAGGAGAGACTTATCTTGCCCCAGATTTCCAGACACATAAGTAAGCAAGTATTAGGGTGACCTCATGTGGTGAAGTCCTACCATTTGGATGTGGCAGGAGGCCCGTTGTCCTCACTGCCTCTGTGGACAGCCTGATTTCTCTCCCCCAAGTGTTTATTTACCAAGTTTTCTCTAAGAGTTATCTGCATAAAGTGGGCTTAAGCAACTAATGAATTACAGTGGGGCCTTGACTTACCAGTGTACGACTAACGAGTTTTTTGAGATACCAGCTGTCTCTC
>NW_005284908.1:0-485 GCF_000412655.1 Myotis brandtii
AAGAGTCCAGTCCATACCCGAGCTGGACCACTTTGGCAAGTTAAACCTCCCTGTTCTTCAGCTTCCTCTGTCGTACAACAGACATAATAACACAACCTTTCTCATAGGATTGGGGCAAGAACTAAATGAGTTAGCATGCACTAAGCACGTAACAGTGCTCAATTAACTGTCAGGCAGCAACAACCTTAGTGTTTCCTAAATGTTCATATTTTCTGACTTTGGTTTACCAACTCGATCTTAGAATGTGGCAAACTTAAAAAAAATTAAGTTGCTTTAATAATAAAAAGTGAAGTAAAAAACATAATTAAAATTCCTTTTTAAAAAAGTAGCTTGCGGCCCTAATCGGTTTGGCTCAGTGGATAGAGCATCGACCCTTGGACTGAAGAAGGGTTCTGGGTTCAATTCCGGTCAAGGGCATGTAACCTGGGTTTCAGGCTCGATTCCCAAGAGGGGACGTGCAGGAGGCAGCTGATCAATGTTTCTCT
>NW_005284909.1:0-485 GCF_000412655.1 Myotis brandtii
TTATTTTAGTTATTTTTAAGGCACATGTATAAGTCTAGTTCTTGTTAATTCATCATGACTGGAAGCAGATAAGTAAATTTTAATTTAAAGATGTAGACACTATGAAAGGAGAATAAATAATATGTTTTCATAACATTTTACATAAGTACAATACAGTCATTATTCTCATCAGAAATATTACTAATTCTCCTAAAAGTTGATAATGGAAGAAGTGTTTCAGTTGGCAAATCACCTAAGTAAATAAATAACACTTGAGGCATTATACTTTTTATGGATTTAATTGGAACTAACAACAAACCTATGAGTAACTTGGTGGTAAAGAATTTTTTTTAATGAAGTATTATTTTCATGTGATTTTCATGTGAAGAGATACTAGGAATTATTGTTTCCATTAGGTGTTATTATATTTTAATAAGCTCAAGAAAAAATCAGCATAAATTTGATAAAAGGTAATTATTCTTTTTAAAACTCCATGTTCGCCCTAG
>NW_005284910.1:0-485 GCF_000412655.1 Myotis brandtii
GGTCGAGGCTCAACCACTGAGCCACGCCGGCCGGGCGACTGGCAAGGGGTTGAAACAGAAAGATCAAATGTTAGGTGTGCTGCCCTCCCTGAAATACAAGGGAGAGAGGAAACGGCCTCCTGGGCTGTGCTGGGCTTCACCAGGACCCGGCTTCTTCTAACCACAAGACACAAGGGGTTGCCGCCTGTGCTCAGCCCTCACCCGAAGGGCTGGCGCGTTCCCCCGGTGCCCCAGGGAGTCCTGGTCCTGCAAACATGCCAATAACGCGGAGCTCAGACATTTCAGAAAGAAACGGAATTATCGGAAGAAGGGAGAGTTCATGGCGTCTTTAGTGTTAATTTATCTGTGCCCTTTAATTTTACCTAACGTGATTGTGCTAAAGGATTTACATACTAGTGGCTACAATGAAGCCAGTCGTACACTATTTTAATAGTACAACGGTTCACTCCTAAAAACCGTCTTCTGTGAATGAATTTGTAATTAGT
>NW_005284911.1:0-485 GCF_000412655.1 Myotis brandtii
GAGTTTGGCATTGATGGATGACCTGGGGGTGTTGGCTTCTTCAGGAATGACACAGGAGAAGTAGAGGTAGAATGGGATTCCTTCTAATGGGTGTCAAGGTAAACCTTCCCGTGCTGAGGAGGGAGACACGGGGTCTGTCCAATGCGTCAGGGTTCTGGAGCGCCCCCGAGCCTCCCTTCGGTCTTCTAATAACCCACGGGCTCCTATATGCATCAATCTGACCAGCTTTTGCTGCCCATCGCTTCTCATTCTCTGTGCGATTCTGAAGGTGGGGAGTGCAGGCTTAATCCTGATAGATGTGCTCCCTTCTCTGAGGACATACACGGAGTATGGAGACCAAAACATAAAGGAGTAAACGCGTATGTACGTTCCAAAATAAAATAACTTCAAAGGGTGATAAATCCTACGATGAAAGTTATATGTATTAAAGTATTAGTTGGAGGATGTTTTTTTTTAAAAAAACTATATTTTTATTGATTTCAGAG
>NW_005284912.1:0-485 GCF_000412655.1 Myotis brandtii
CTCCCTTCTTCTCTGAAATCAATAAAAATGTATCTTTAAAAGAAAAGAAAGAGTGACTTCCAGACTTAGACACCGGCGCTCCCATTTCTCATTGGGCCTCGGGGATGTTGCATCGGGAAGAACGTCAGTGAACACAGTGGACAGCCAGGCTCCCAATCTACCCTCAGACTTCCAAGGGCGACGCCTAAATCTGTCACTGTCCAAAGTGAGAGGAAACCAATCGCTCCCATAAGATGTTAAGCTGAACAGCAAGACCCGAGTGCCAAGCGCCCCTCAGACGTCCAACCGGCCTTTTGTCACTTCCGTTATCTTGACACATCTTCTGTTCAGAACGTCTGGCTTTGTCGGCCCTGAGTATCTCTCGCGAGCTACGCGCTGGGGCCGGGCGCGGCGCACAGAGCCACGTTCACCATGGTGATGAGGGAGAATCAGTGGAGCTTGCTGTCCTGCCTCTGAACGATGGGAGTCAGCCCAGCCCACGGGGG
>NW_005284913.1:0-485 GCF_000412655.1 Myotis brandtii
TTATAGCTTATAGGCTTACAACTGTGAATAAACAGTAGAGTGTAAACATAACTTTCATATACATTGGGAAAACAACAAAAAAATTCATGTGACTCACGTTATTGTGATATTCGCGTTGTGGTCTGGAACTGAACCTGCGCTATCTCGAGGTATGCCTGTAATGGATACTCTGTTCCAGGCCATCGCTGCTACCCTGGATGTGGGAGCAACCTAATCAGGGATACAGAAAAGCCAAGACACCCTTTCAAACTCCACTTCTATATTTTCCACTGCTCTCTGGGTATTTCTATTTGGGTATGTGGGGAAGGAAAATTATTTTCCTTCTACCCTTCTAAATTCTTCTGGCTGGTCTAATAATCACATTGACGTAAGACAGATTAACAGAAAAAGTAACCAAATTTATCATGTTTGTGCATACAAGGACTCCGTAAGTTTATGAGGCCCAAGGACAGATAGGTGAGTTGAGGTGAATAGGCCATCTTGAG
>NW_005284914.1:0-485 GCF_000412655.1 Myotis brandtii
TTGTAATGAATTTCAGTGATTTAAAAGATGGTACTTAATGAACAAATACTATACATAGCTATTTTAAAAAGGCATCTATGTTTATAAGATAGGTGTCTCTAAAATATAGAGAAAAATTAAATTTTGCTTTTCTGAATGTCTGATACACTCAATAAACTAAAACACTCTTATAAAGAGCAGCTTTGTAATAATTATTAGAAACATTATTCCACCAAAGACACTGTAGAACCAAATTTCAGTAATCTTCAGGGAAGATAGTTACATTGACTCCAGGATCATCATCATTTTCAAGTTCTTTATCATTGTCTTCAGTAACACATTTGCCATCTGCTTTTTCTCGGTTTCTTTTTTTCTTATGAGAATATGAATTACTTTTCTTGATGATTTTCTCTTTGGGATATAAGTCAGTAATACTTTCTCTTTCCAAAGCATGTTGTAGGCAGTTGTAAAACCTATAAAGACATAAGTACTACTGTTACATCAGT
>NW_005284915.1:0-485 GCF_000412655.1 Myotis brandtii
TTAGAGGACTGTAAAAAATTGCTAAAGAGAAGCTGCATACATTAAAATATTGAGAATTATATAAATTTCATACCTTAGGATAATTAGAAATTTTTTATCAAGTTTCCTGAAGGAACTGGGCAACACTGCAAGAGGCATTAGAACACTCCTTCACATGTCTCTCCTATGAGAGGTGGGGCTGAGAGCACAGGGCCATGCAACTAAGTCTAGAGGCCCTGGGAAACAAATAGAAGGCACTAGGATTTGGGTTTGGTCCTCAGCTGTGCACCAATCTAACGTGAGGCTGATCTCAGCCAAGACAAAAGTATCAACAGAGCCTCCAAGTCATACCTAACACAGCAAATCTTATATTTTGGATTCTCATTGTAGATAATAAAGACAGTCATGAGACTTGAAGATTTATCTTTTTCATTCTTAACTAGAGGCCTGGTGCACAAAATACATGCATGGGGCTGTGTGTGTCCCTCAGCCCAGCCTGCACCCTC
>NW_005284916.1:0-485 GCF_000412655.1 Myotis brandtii
AGGAAGATCACAAAAATTAGAAAACGTGCTGTAATATTAACTCAGATGTTGATATTTTTATTCCATTCAATTTTATTTATTATCAAGGGTCACAATACCCAAGTGTGTGACCTTTGGAATTCAGTGTTAAACAGAGTGCTGGCAAGGCTGTGAAAGTGCAGTGTTAGCACCATTTAAATGTAGATCCACTAGGAACCCGAAAGACACAGAAGGCGACAGCACAAGTGCAGCAGAGAGCCCACAGCTAGCCAAGCGTCATGGTCTTGGAAACACACTCTGACAGGTTTTCTCATCACGAATGGGGATCATGATTCCCTGCCTTGTTGACAATTTATGTAGCTAAACTGCAATTCTCTGAACTGTAAGCACTACTAGAATGTAGGTATTGTTACAGCATAGCAGGTATTGTTATAGACCTTCCACCACAGTGCAGGCAGTCAGCTTGTCAACATGAAATGCTCTTCGGGTCACCCCCAGTGTTTAAC
>NW_005284917.1:0-485 GCF_000412655.1 Myotis brandtii
CCTCGGGGAATTTAGGGTCTAGTGTGGTGATTCTCACAGTAGCTGGAATTCTGGAGGCCTGCTCCCACGCTCGGCTGTATGGCGTGGTTGGTTTGGGGTGTGGCCCCACCTGCAGGATTTTAAACAACCTCCCCAGGTGATTCCAATGTGTGGCCAAGGTTCAGAACCACGGTCCTGGTGGAGTAGGGTCCCCAACTTAGCTGCATTCAGAATCACCAGAGAAGCCTCTAAAAATATGGGTTCCTGGATCCCAGCACAGACCTCCTGAATTCTGGGAAAGGGCAGGGAGTGTGTGTTTTTCCAGGGGCACAAGTATTTCTGATCATCCACCCAGGGAATGCTCCCTGTATAGTGCCCATGCCCAGCTGTGAGCTAGGCAGTAATGCTTGTAACCGTTTAATGTCTTTATTCTCATAGACAAGGCTGTTTTCATTCCTTCAGATAATGGCCAAGTGCATTTGTAGTTGTTTTAAATGAAATTTCAC
>NW_005284918.1:0-485 GCF_000412655.1 Myotis brandtii
GATAAAATTTAGTAGCTATGTGTAGGAAAACAAAAGTTGAACTAGAAGAAAAATAATGTAGGGGATATAAAAGAGCAGTCGTAATGATCTATTTAGCCTGGGGGGGGGGGAGAAAAAGAAATCAAATAATGATTCCCTAGATTCTCTAGTTCCCTCACTTCCATCCTGAATTCTCAGTCTATTTTTTACTTTTTACTACATAAGATAGTTCTGTATTCTCAAAATAAATCTCCTCCTTTTTGCATAAACCTATTCTAAACATGTTTCTATAGTTATAAAGCCAAAATATCTTTAAGATAATCATTCCAAAATTACCAATTGCAAATACTGTCCACAAAAGTATTTTAATTTCCTTAAACATTTTAATACCCATTGAGTAGCAAATTTTTTTTTCTGTTTAATTTATCCATGATACCAAATTGAGCTGTATTCACAGGTATGAATAACAAACCATATGTCCACAGATATGATTTATGTTCATGCTG
>NW_005284919.1:0-485 GCF_000412655.1 Myotis brandtii
GGTGAAAGGGTTAACGCTGTTTCTGTATTGGAAGTGTGTTTCCACTTTGCTTGAGAAAGGAATCCCTGTGACTCAAGTCCTCACCGACCACAAAAATGTAATGTTTTAAAGTCGATGCAAGAGCAGCTTATGCTGATTGCTTGGCACTTGCGTAGTAGGTACTTGAAGAAGAACAAAGGCAGCACAGGGAGCTGCCATCTAGAAGCCAGATACTAGCGACTAGGCATTGCTTACTAAGCGACTGACGGGGATGTTCCCATTAGTCTTGAGGTCTGGCGTGGAGAGAACCCATTCGTCCGCTGGAAGATGGTTGGGGAGGTTTCCCGTCCAAGACCATCCTCTCACCGTGATGTGCGTTGCGGTGACAAGGTGTCTTTGAGAGAGAGCTTCCAGTACACCAAGGCCAGCTTTGTAAATTATACTGGAAGGTTTCTGCTGCTGAAAAAATGGAAGCCCGTGTGTGTGTGTGTGTGTGTGTGTGTGTG
>NW_005284920.1:0-485 GCF_000412655.1 Myotis brandtii
CGAAGATGCTGGCCTTTGCTCTTGGTGGTTCTTCTCCTTGTCAACTTGATTTTGGCTTCTCAGTAACTCCTTTGATTCCCAGCTTTGTTATTGTAAAGTGGAGGATTAATAACACCTACCTCCAAAGGTGTGGTTCAAATGACATAAAAAGCACACTTTTTTTTACAAATTGGAAATAGCTCCATAATAGGTGCAGATTATTGTTATATTTACCTCAAAGCACAGAGATGAAAGTGGGTCAAGCACATATAAATTTAAATAAAAACAATAGAAAATATTACTAGAGCCATGTAAGAATTTTATTCAGTTTTCAATTGAGTATCAGACTTTTCTTAAAATACTGAAATCTACACCCGGGCTTTTGTTTGTTTGTTTTAGTCCTCACCCAGCCTGGACCACCCTGGGTTTTATTTAGTAAAAGAATATTTCTAGCCCTGGCCAGTGTAGCTCAGTTGGTTGAGCATCCGCCCATGCACCAAAAGGTC
>NW_005284921.1:0-485 GCF_000412655.1 Myotis brandtii
AAGAACCTTCTTCCATAACACAATGAGGATTATTGTGGTCACTGGGAGGGTTTTGAGGCTGATCAAGGAAGAGACAGGACCACCAGGTGGCAGTGTTGCACAACAGCTTTTTTGCATACAAGGGGAAGTCCCTCACAGCAGGCGACCTTTCAGAGAGTGTACACAAGCAAGGATCCCCACCCCGAAGGGGAAGAGGGCATGGGAATTCTCTGGACTGAGGGGACTCAAGGGGGGTTTACATGTCCAGGTGATGTCACTCAGCCGCAGGGTGGGGAGTCTCTGGGTTAGAGAGCTCCCAAGGGCAGCATCCGTTTGGAGTCATGATGGTTAATTTTGTGTCAACCTGACTGGGCCAAGGGAGCCCAGATGTTCGGCTGAACATGAGTCTGGGTGTGTCTGGGAAGGTTTTTCTGGATGAGACCAGCACTTGAATTGGTAGACTGAGTAAATGTGGGTGGGCCTCATCCAATTCGTTGAAAGCCTGA
>NW_005284922.1:0-485 GCF_000412655.1 Myotis brandtii
TCAGTCACTAAAAGAGCCTCTGGCAGTAGGAGAGTTGTATAGATAGGTTCTCAGTGAGTCACCAGGTTGGGGTAAGAGGTGTTCACCAGATTAATGCAGATTCAAACTCAGTGTCACTGCTGGGTCTGGGCCACTCAGCAACAGTCTCAGGGGACACCACAGCCAGCTGACAACCTCTGGGTGCCCTCAGACCTTTGTGCTGGGGCGGGATCTCAGGGAGTCGTCAGGGTGAGGACAGAGTTCATCAGGCCCAAGCAGACCAGAATTTACCTGTGTGAAGGGAAAGCTCTGAAGCCACACAACTTAGTCTTTCCTAGAGTCTGCCTGGGCCTCCTTGAGAGTCCTCCAAAAAATTCTACAGCAGGATCAGGCTGGTCACAGCCAGCTGAAAATATTGCAGAGCGACAGCTCAGTGGGGCAAAAACATCAGGAGTTGGGAAGGTGGAGCTAGTGGTCCCCCTATGTTGGGTCTAGTGGGTTTTCCC
>NW_005284923.1:0-485 GCF_000412655.1 Myotis brandtii
TGGGACCCAAGGACATGACTGAAAGAGGAAATGGCTAATTGGAAATTAGCAAAATATCATCATATAAAGAGAAAATTTAAATTTCTAATAAATTCCAAAGTATCAGTCCTCCTAACAAAAAAGGGGGGAAGAATGAGTCTAATGGAGATATTATATTAAATATGAATATATATACTTATACAAAATATCTATTAACAATAGTGTTTAATTCATTCTCAAATATTGATTGAATAGTCTATACATTTCTTTTACAGTGCTTTACATAGATTAAACATGATAAAAAAATAAGCAAAATCATATTCATGGAAATTACAGTCTAAAAGGAATAACATAGAAAAAACAAAGACCATCAGAAGTAAATAATTGTGAAATTTAATAAGTGCAAAAACATTATTTGTTGTGAGAAATTTTAAGAGGATTACCAAATTTAGGTTGAGACTTAAAGAAGTTTTCTAAATGATCACTAGGAATTGCTTTTAAAAATC
>NW_005284924.1:0-485 GCF_000412655.1 Myotis brandtii
ATGACTCTAAAGAGAGTACATGTGATTTTTTGGAAACAGTAATCCTTTCCAGCCCCTAGAGATAGGGGGGAAGAATCAGAAAAATGAGCTGAAACAAATTATGTAGTAGGTTTAATCGAAAACGCACCATGAAATGAAATATTCTCTCTCTCTCTCTTTTTTAATTTATGGAAAGTAATTCCTTCCATGTTTCACCCATCTCCTTTGGGCCTCCCTGGTCCATTCAACTGCCTCACTTAAGAATTAATTTTTTTTCTCCACAACCAAGGGCATTAAGACAGCAAAAAAAGACCAGCATCTCCACCCATTGGTTCTGATGGAACTACCCCCCCCCCCACTCAGGAATTCTCCCTCTCTTTTATTCCAATACAATTCTAAATGATACCCATTCACCCCAATTTTGAAATATAATTAATCTTATCCATTCATCTAGATGTTAGAGTTGCAAAACAACAGTTAAGTGAAGCTCACAGACGAATTTTAAG
>NW_005284925.1:0-485 GCF_000412655.1 Myotis brandtii
ATTCTTTAGCCCTAAATTGCCAGTATTACCTCTGTTTTCCTTGTCATTTCATTGTGTAATTGGCCCTGTAATTTGGTTTTGACCAGTTCCCTTCCTAATTCTCTGCTCACCTTGTAGACTTCTATTATCTAAGGATCAAAATGTTGTCTGAACCCTAACCAGCAAGAGGGACCTATGCCTACAGATGGGTAAATTCTACAAATGATGACCACCAGTCCTCTTGGCTCTCAGTATTTGCTAATTTCTGATTTACTCACTACTGGTTGATTAGAAAATGACTTTTTCCCCCTGCAATGAAAATTAGGCTTCAATATTCCTCAAAAACTAAGCCCCTTCCCTCACTCCATCACCCTTTTGTCATCAGTGTCTGTCTGTATCTGAGTCACTTCCCCTATGCCAGTTTTCCAAAGAGAATAGGTTCTGTGCTCTGTCCTGCTCTAAAATACCATTAATATTTGGTCATGAATTGTCCCAAGATGTGACAT
>NW_005284926.1:0-485 GCF_000412655.1 Myotis brandtii
TTCATAGTTTGATGCTCAACCACTGAGCCACACAGGCTTGGCCACAATTTATACTTTTGATGTTGGTCAGGGTGGTAATCATGCTGCTTGCTCTTAAGTTCCGTTTGGATATGTGAACAAAGTATTACAAAGGCAATAATATATCGGAAGGGAGGTACTAGTAAATATGTCAAGATGGATGTTTCATAAAATTCCAGATCCACATCCACTAGGTCATGGGTGGAAGTGATAGAACCCAGTCTTGCTTCTTTGTTGAATCTGAAGAAGACAAAGGGATTGTCTTTCCCACCTTCCTTCTCTTCTCACCGCCCCCCCCCCCTCCATCTTCTTATTTGCCTGTTCAAAATAGCAAAATTTGGTGCCCTAAGTGGACATTCTATTAGGGAATTATTAAAAAATAAATCCGCCCTAGCCAGTTTGACTCAGTGGACAGAGCATCGGCCTGTGAAATGAAGGGTCCCAGGTTCGATTTTGGTCAAGGGCAC
>NW_005284927.1:0-485 GCF_000412655.1 Myotis brandtii
AAATCGCTCTTCATGGTTGCCCATTACCTGCTCAGTGCACACATACAGGACATCCACACGTTATCCACACATGATCACTGTTTGTTGAATGACAAGAGGAGATTACTGACAATGACAGACATTTCCCACAGCTCCACATGCCTGCTCATGACGGACGGACCCAGCTCTGAGCGGTTATTGGCTCCCTCGGCTTGGGAAGAAGGCTTCTCACGCTCAACCCATCTGCAGGGTCTCTGTTACCCACTTGGCCACAGGCCAATCACTTGCTTTGCTTTTCTCTCCTCAGGGTCCCTTGCCCCACTCACCCACCCCCTCCTCCCAGCTGACCTCCCGAGGGGCTCCCTCCTGTGCTGCCCTTTTCTCTGGCTCCTGCTCAGGTCTCTGTGGGGAAATGATAAAGAGCAGCAGAAAGAGCTGCTTGGGGTAAGTTACAAAGTGCACAGTTTAACAGATGTGGTCCCCAGTCTCCATTTCCCAATGACATT
>NW_005284928.1:0-485 GCF_000412655.1 Myotis brandtii
TTGTTGTTGTTTAATTACTATCAGCAGATACACTACCAGGCTGGCCTGAGAGGACTGAAGTCATACAAAATGAAGAGACCTTTAGACTCCCAAACTTTGAAATGCAGGAAGCAGGCTGAGACTGTCTCTTAGCTGCCCAACATGGGTTGCCCTTAATGGAACAGGAAGGAAGAATAAAAGGTTGGAAATGAGAACTCTGAGGGCAGAGCCAAGAGCCATGGAAAATCATTCCCAGAAAAGAGTAGGCCTGAATCCTAATTGAGGAATTTGCAACATTTGCCTGGCTGGATTCTAGAATTGCTATGAAGCATGACCTCTGTGAGCCTTCTGTTGTTCCTGTCTTGAATAGGAATAGCTACCGTTTTCCTATGCCTATCCCAGCAGAATATGTCAGATAGCAGGCCTTCTGATTGAGAGGAACTACACTTGAACTACGCTTGGAACTAAATACTAAAGCAGTGGTTCTCAACCTTCCTAATGCCACA
>NW_005284929.1:0-485 GCF_000412655.1 Myotis brandtii
TACAGAAGGCCATAGACACACCTATTCTCCCTCCCACCCCCATCAACCCCATGCAGATGAGGGGACAGTGAGGGCACCCTGCCAGGCTCAGGGATGTGGGCGCTGTTGGCAGCCAGGGATGGAGTGCCCAGGAGAAGGTGCGAGGGGCAGAGTGACCGAGCTCCGCAGCACCCTGGACTGTCCCGGGGAATGCCTCGGCCTGCAGACCTGAGCTTTGTGGCATGACTACTGGGTAGGCTCCCTGGGGGTATGTGTGGGCGCCTGGCACGGTGCCCACGAAGGCCAGCTCTCTGAATATTACTTATTATCACTGTTGACATGGCCTCTGTCAAAGTGGGATTCTCAAAAACGGGGACGTTTCCTGCTCCTTACACTGTTTGCCAAATGCGTCACCCTGAGAACCAAAAGCTCTGTTTCTAGTAATTGATCCTAGAAATAATCTGAAATGGAAGACAAGTTCATGCTCAGGAAAGTATATTGCAAGA
>NW_005284930.1:0-485 GCF_000412655.1 Myotis brandtii
AAAAAAAAAGAAAAATAGACCAAGGTCTGGATCCTGATGGCAACACTAACAGTCTTTTTTCTTTTTATTAATACATTATTTTAACATTTGTTTCCACTTAATTTCTCAATCACTATTTTGCATCTCTATTTAAGGATTCAATTACTAAAATCAACATAACAAAGAGATTTCAGGTGGTAAGATGCCCTCTTCTTTCAGATATCACTCCCAAAGCAACAAAAAACATGAACAACAAGATTCAGTAATTTTTTGGCAAAACCTAGAAACATCTATAATCCCAAACTACAGTATATGATTAAGAGATGTCAAGGTGTGGGATTAGCACAGGAAAAGAGGCCCACAGGAGCCAATCTTAAACATGTCAGGAGAGCACAATCACTCAAACAGATGGTGCTCTACAGAAAGCAAAAAACAATAATTATGTCTTTGAAAAAAATAGGAAAGAGATGCCCAGATAATGAAGAGTAGCAGGAAATAAGCAAGGA
>NW_005284931.1:0-485 GCF_000412655.1 Myotis brandtii
GGTTGTGATACTTTAGGTCAAATCCTGCACGTCCCTCACTCACTCCCCTCCTTGGGGTCGGGTTCGAGCACCGAGCACCCCTCCCCCTTTGCCTGCATTTTCAGGAGAAATTTATCTTTTTTTTTGAGTTCAGACGTGGCCACAACCCAAGCTGTGGGGTGTGGAGCTCACCCAGGGGCGTGACTGCACGCCACCCGCTGGGGTTGCAACATGGGGTGAGGGTTGCGGGTCTTGGGGCCCAGCTGGCCCCAGCGATAACGGGAAACAGGTCCTATTTTCAGGGCTGGGTTCGAGGAAAAAAATCTTTCGAAAGAGGTTTTCGCTGGTTTTTATCTGCCCTGTGCCTGCCCCGCCCGGGTGGGAGGCGGGGAAGCTAAACCTCTGTCTAATCAGCAGCCCCATGGGTCTTGTCTTTTTTCTCTTCTTTTCTTTTCAATTTTTTCTTTTATTTCTTTTCTTTTTTGTTAATCCTCACCCGAGGATAT
>NW_005284932.1:0-485 GCF_000412655.1 Myotis brandtii
TCTCTTGAACCATGTTCTTTCCTTCCTTCCTGATCTGCATGCTCTTGTTCTGAATGTTCCCCAAAGTGACTGACCCTCCCCACTTCCTCAAAGGTCCCTCACCTCCCCCTGCCTTCTTGCTATTGAGTTTGTGGTCAGAGTGACCGTTCATATCTTTTCCACATTGCAAACAAATGGGAAAGACTAATCATGACTCGATTCTATAATACAACCATCAATTATTACATGCTAACAATTGTGTATATGTCTGTTAATGTAAATGCAAGAAAGGTACATTTCATAACAGTTAAATGTACAGGGAATCTAAGCAATTCAGCTTCGGAATTTATTGCTTAAGTACTATTTCTTTAACTCACGTCACAAGGAGAAATGGCCTTTGGGTTTTATTTTTTTAAGTGCCGGTGTCCCCCATTTTACAGAAAAACAAACATCTTTTTGTACTAAGGTCCTAGGCTACATTTCAGTTACTAGAAGCCGAGTGAGTG
>NW_005284933.1:0-485 GCF_000412655.1 Myotis brandtii
AGAGAGAAAGAAAGAAAGAAACTAGAAGCTTAGATTAGAAACTGAAATGGAATATTTTAAAAAATGTAAATAAAGCAATTTCTAGATTAATGAAATCCGAGAATTTTTTGCGAGCAGGCCTATATTACAAAAAATATCAAAGGAAGTTCATCGGGTTGATAGGAAGTGACTCAAAACAGTAATTCTAACCTACTTGAATAAAACATAATGCAAGAAGAGGTAATTATGTTGGAAATTATAAAAGATGGTATAATATATTTCTTTTTCTATCACCTCTTGTGGGAATGTAAAATTATACAATTACTTTGTAAAATAGTTTGGCAATTTTTCAAAATGTAAAAAATAAAATTAACATATTACCCAGTATTTCCAATTCTGCATCTTTCCAAGAGAAATGAAAATATACATAAAAACTTGTACATAAATATTCAATGTAGCAAACTACATAATAAACACCTAATATGCTAAGTTTCCGGCCATTCGTT
>NW_005284934.1:0-485 GCF_000412655.1 Myotis brandtii
AGGCAGTGACTGCATGAGCTCTTCCACTCTGCCACCTGTACTACTTTTACAGGGGTGTTTGACCACATCGCTGGGCCCGGTGGGGGGAGTGACCAGAGCTAGTCCGTGCTGGCCTGACTGTCCCATTTCTCCAGCATTAACCGAGTGAGGCAATTTTGCAATCTATGCTCAAGGACAGGCAAGGAATCTGGGAACTGTGAGATTATGTGTCTGGTGTTCGCTAAGCTGCATCTTCTTCCTGAATTTAATTTCCAGATAGGAAATAAGAGCAACATAGATGAAAAAGGTGAGAAAGGATGTTGAAAAAATGCAGAGAAGGCAGGCTGGTTCTCCAATGCCTTTTGCTGTTTGTGGTAGCAGTTTAAGGAGAGATGTTTTTAAAGTAAGCATACATCCGTATGTATGTTCATTGCAGCATTATTTACAGTATCTATGATATGGAAGCAAGCTAAGTGTCCATTAATAGATGAATGGATAAAGAAGTG
>NW_005284935.1:0-485 GCF_000412655.1 Myotis brandtii
TGCGGACCCCTGCAGGCCGCCTCCCCTGCGCCATTGGCTGTTGCAGGGTCTGACCCTGCCCAGTCACCCCTGGGAGCTCTCAGCCTCTGTCCCCTGATTCTCTCCCGTCTGGGACAGCTCTTCAGGGCGCACACTGGCCGGTCGCTGGGTCACCCCCCACCCATCCCTTCCACAAACACTCATTGAAGCTCCCTGTGTGCTCGCTCCCGGGTTCCACCGTGGAGGCTGCCCCCTCCCTGCCCCTCTGCAGGGCTGAGCCACCTGCTCCCCAGCACTGACCGCTCCTGAGCTTCCGGCCTGAGGTCGCTGCCTGAGACCCCTGCCCGGGCTGCAGGCGTCCCCACTGTCCCTGGCTCCTCTGGGCACCCTGCTTATCCAAGGCCACCAGCTGTCAATCACAGAAGCCAAAGCCTGGGGTGCGGGCTGGACCCCTCCTCTCTCCACTTCCCACAGGTGGTCGCTCCCCTGAAGCTGGGTCTGGAATG
>NW_005284936.1:0-485 GCF_000412655.1 Myotis brandtii
AGAGAGTGGGAGGGAGGGGGAGAGAAAGAGAGACACATCATTGTGAGAGAGACATATCGATTGGTTGTCTCCTGAACCTGTCCCGACCAGGGCCAGGAATCGAGTCTGCAACGTGAGTGTATGCCCTTGACTGGAATCAAACATGTGGCTCTTCAGTTTGGAGGCCAATGCCCTATCCATTGAGCAAAACTGGCCAGGGCAGGAAAAAATTTTAAGAAGTGTAATTGATATATTAAGAAGGCAGAGAAAATGGAATCATAACCTGCTCAATTAAAACCAGAGAGGCAGAAAAAGAAGGGAAGATTAAAACAAAAGAATAAGAAAAAGTTAAACAAATAGTAAATAGTTATAAACATGATAGATTTTAATCCAACTGTATGAATAATCACTTAAAATGTGAATGGTCTAAATATACCAATTAAATGACTGTCAGAGTGGATAAAGAGTAAGGCTCAACCACATATTGTCTATAAGTAAGCCACTTT
>NW_005284937.1:0-485 GCF_000412655.1 Myotis brandtii
TAGGGCTGATGTGACATTGCTAGGTTGCAACATATGAGCATCTTCCACTTGTATAGGTTTACTTTTTTATAAATACATTTTAAAGAAATTCTTCACTCACAAAAATATATTCATGAATTCTCTCAAAAGCATTATAATATTTAATTTAAAATTATTACTTAAAGGTAATGGGCAGTTATGATTTGGGTTGTTTGTATTTATTCATTCGACGGCTTTTCTTTAAACCGAATCTCAGATTCACTTGCTGTGAATTATTATGATAGCATTAAGTATATAGAAGCCTAATGTTAAAATTGAGTTCACTGTAACTTGGAAAGGGCAAGACCTTTCGAATTTGTTCCCACCTTTCACTCACAGAGTATTTCCTAAAGCAGAACATTTTTTCACAACTAGCCGTGTGTACATTTTCAGGTAGGTTTTCTTTTCCAGTCATTTGAGAGCCACAAGCACAAGCACACAAAAGCCCAGCAAGAGGCACCCAAAGC
>NW_005284938.1:0-485 GCF_000412655.1 Myotis brandtii
AAAACAATTAATAAGCCACTGGGACATGGTCACCAGAAAAAAGCACATTACCCGCCTGACACTTATATTCCTGCAGCCATGACGTTCAAAACACTCCTTCAGCCACATCGCTGTTCTGGTTTAGACCCTCCTTCTTTCAGAGCTCATTTCCTTGTGAGAAGCTGTGAACGCCTTCATCTTTTTGTGCAACTCAAACCTTTGAAAAGAAAAGAGAAGGGGGGCGAGGCTCCTCTAGATCCCCAAAATCATTAATACTCTGAAAGTCTCTTCTCTCTTTGCCTCAAAAAATGGAAATGGGAGGGGTGGTTACATGTCAAACCTGTGCCTCTAAGCGGCCCGAAGGGTGCCCTGTTACCCTTATTTAAATAGGGAAGCAGAAACAGCCTACCTCAACCTGTCTGAGTCTCAAATTTCCTTCCGCCTCTGGCCCAAGGTCACACTGTAGGCTCAGCTGGTCTCCTGGGCTCCAGGGAAATGAACACAAG
>NW_005284939.1:0-485 GCF_000412655.1 Myotis brandtii
CTCTCTCTCTCTCTCTCTCTCAAATCAATAAGTAAAAGTTCTAAAAAAAGGAAACTAAAAATAATGCCACATGGTGAGGTCCAATGAATCTGCGACTGAGGCATTAACCTTGTTTGTACGTGAATTCAGCCAACCCTGACACTCAGGCTGTCTGCTTTTCTCCAGGGCCCTGAAGCTTGTCTAACATGCCTCTGTTGTGGCACCGGTCACGTCTCATCAGCATGAGCGCTGATCTGCCTGTTTCTCCCACTCTTCCCTGTCCTCCCGAGGGCCAAGACTGCCTTGCTCATCCTTGTTTTCCGGGCATCGTGTAAGGCTTTCATGAAAAAGTGCTGAACACCAAGTGGTTCCCGTATCAGAACTTGGCTTGGCACAGTTCCAAGTTTTTCTTAAAGTATGTGCCCATATTTTTCAGAACTATATCTGTAAAATGGTAAAAGAAACTATGGGAGAATTTAGAGCCCCAAAATGGGGAGCTTTTAGTA
>NW_005284940.1:0-485 GCF_000412655.1 Myotis brandtii
ACTCGTTACGTAGCCTCATGTTGCCGGTCAGAGGCCACATTTGAACCCAAGGCTTTGAGCACTGGAGACTGTCCTGGGCATGGGGGTGCCTGGCCAGCCTGGCCCAGATCTCAGTGTCAGCCTGACCCTGGGCCTATATCTCCTGCAGGAAACGCTGGAGACCTGGGAGGAGCGGCTGCTGAGGTTTTTCTCAGTGTCTCCCCAGGCCGTGTACACGGCCATGCTGGACAACAGGTGACTGGTGGGGGCAGGTGCAGCAAGCTCCCTCCACGTGTGCCATGACTCAGCCCGTGGCCATTTACCGCCCATTCCTCCACAGCTTCGAGAGGCTCCTGCTCCATGCTGTCTGCCAGTACATGGACCTCATCTCAGCCAGTAAGTGCCCGGCAGCTCTGGGACCCTCCCAGTGAGCCAGTTCTGCCCATTCTGCCCACAGAAACCAGGCTACACGGGATCTGTTTACTCAGTGGGAGGCCTCTGGGGTG
>NW_005284941.1:0-485 GCF_000412655.1 Myotis brandtii
CCATGAAAATTCAGGGATGCTTTCCCTAATTACACACAACTCCCATCTACAAGAGGACAACAAAAAATGGAATCATGCATTGGGTGCTGTGTGAGTGTCCAAGGGCCCCACTACACTACCTAGGAGTAGGGGCCCACTACCCTACCCAGGAGTAGAAGACTTGCTCAAGGAGAAGATGAGAGCTTAAGTTTAAATTGTTATGATTCTGAGTGAGTTACCTAACATCATCTCAAAAAAATCTGTGAATTTATTCCACATTCTCACTGGCCTCCATCATTTATTCCTTCAGCAAACTGTTGATATTTCTATCATTAGCAATTACATTGATCGTTTAATGAAAATTTGAACACACTATCCAGTTTCAGCCCTCTACTGTCTTTTAGATCCACTCATATTCCAAAAACACAGGATATTCCCTTTTTAAAAACAAGTTGGCCATATCTGCTGTGATCAGAACAAGAAGCCCAGAAAGACTACTGATGGAG
>NW_005284942.1:0-485 GCF_000412655.1 Myotis brandtii
CAATAATCTCAGGCTTTGAAATGCATCATGGAGAAGATGAACATCCAGTCACATGCAAACACCAGGCTAAATCATTTTGGATAATTTTGTCACTTTGACTATAATGAGGTTTTGAAAGAATAGTATCTTAGAGTTGTCAATCTCAATAGAAACACCAAATCAGTTGGTATACTTTTATTAGAATACAATAATATATACTAGCAAATTATATTGCACAAGAACATAGTGATATATATCCCAAATATACTAGTACACACATATATACACAGCTGTACAGCTGTTACATGCTAGACTGTGCTAATCATAATTTATTTTCCACATAAAAACTTATGAAAAACACATCATTAGAGACATATTCATGTTTTCTAGAAGACAATACTGAGGCTCAAAGTAAGTAATTTTCCAAAAGTAATACATTTATTGTGTGGAGGAGCCCAGACTCTGATAAAGGGTTTTCAGGCAACTTTCCTGATTCTCTTTCTATG
>NW_005284943.1:0-485 GCF_000412655.1 Myotis brandtii
TTTTCCATAGTCCCTTTATCCTATAGTGTATTATTTAAATTTCCTATTAACTATTCATAGCACTTATTATCTATTACTTCACTAGGCTGTGTGGTTCATATGGAATGTTGCATGGTAGATGCTTAACAACTATCTATTGAAAGAATGAAGGGAATCAGTTATTCCCCCAAATACCTAAATGTCATAATTGGGTGCCTCAGGGGAGCAGAAGCTTGGGATAGAAGTGGTAAGGCATGGTACTGTTGATATATGTATATGCATTTGGAGAATCATTGATGTTTAAATTATATTATTCTGATATTTTGGAAACTTATTTTCAATCAAATCGTGATAACCTATCATTACTTCAAATAAAGTCAACATGTCCCACACAACTAAGTCTCTGGGCTTGCCTTGTGGCTTTAGTCCTCTTGTCTAAATTTTGCTGAGGAGAGATGCTTTCCAAAATGGCCTTTAACTACAGTGATCATATAATCTATCCTCCA
>NW_005284944.1:0-485 GCF_000412655.1 Myotis brandtii
GAGTAGATGAGAGTCTGCAGATAGAAAGCACTATCGCTGACATAGCACAGGACTTTGAGATTTGTTGTTATTGTTATTCTTTACATTCTATTCTTTCAGAATCCTACAGATCATAAAACCCACAGATTTTTAATGTGGGGTCATCGGTTTGCTCTCTTGCCCCTGAATTTCATGAAGTTGTATTATGGCTAGCACTTCCGCCATAAACGCTATCATCGTGCTTACTGAGTGTATGTTCCATAATTTTTGTGTCCTGCTATTGCAGACACAGCCACAATCAGAGCTGGAATCCCATAGCCTGCAGGGTACATGAATCTCTTCTTGAATCTGCCCGCGCTGGTGTAGTTGGCCACCTTGAGGTTCCTGACAGTGAGGAAGAGATGCAGTCCTTCCAGGAGCATCCAGGTAAAGGAGGCCAAGTAGAGGTAATGCAGTACCCCTGCGATGATGGAACACAGCACCTGGAAGGGAGAGAAGAGTTAGGA
>NW_005284945.1:0-485 GCF_000412655.1 Myotis brandtii
ATGTTCTTTAGCAACTTTCTTTTCCCAGTTAACACTGACTTTGGAATTTACTCGTGTTCATACACACAGATCTGATCAGCTCACTGTACTCTACCACATGTCTGTGTTGATTTGTTTGCCTATTGACTTCATATACTGACGGCCACATACGTTGTCCCAGTTTATGCTACTGCATACAATGCAGCAGATATTATTCTTGTCCATGTGCGTGTGGAGGAGATTTGCTGGGTCATAAGGTAATGTGCACCTTCAACGTTACTAGATATTGCCAAATCACTCCTCACAGGAGAAATCCTAAATTCAGCATCATGTATTAACCTGTCCCCTCACCAACACCTGTATTCTTAGACTTGAACGTTTGCCATCTCATTGCTATTGTAATTAGCATTTCCCTGAAAGCACAGAACACATCCAACCTTTTCTGAACACCCTTTGTCACTGTCATGACCTGCCACTACAAAGCACCCTTCTGAATGATTACTCCG
>NW_005284946.1:0-485 GCF_000412655.1 Myotis brandtii
AATAGTGATAATAACATTAACTTTTTCATAGTAATAAAAATAACATTCATATAATTTCAGTCAGAGTTTGGATCTTAACCTTATTCTAAGTAATCCACTAGTAAGACTAAACTCTGTAATGCAAAGGGAATTTTGAAAATAAGAATGAGGAAAACTTTGCTTTAACACAAACTAAAATACACTATAAAGCTGAAAATAGCTTGACACTGGTACAACAATAGTCAGAATACTGGAAAAGAGCTTTTCTATATTAATCACAAATAAAATGTGACCATCCCAATAGACAAATAATATAAGGTCATGAAGAATTCACCAGAGAAAAATACATGTGAAAAATTTCAAACTGCAGAAATTGACAAATTGCAAATAAAAACAATAAGATACATTTAATCAGATCTTTTAAAATGAATAATCATGTGGTACATCTACACAATGGAACACTACGCTTCAGTAAAAAAGGAGTTCTTACCATTTGCAACAGCATG
>NW_005284947.1:0-485 GCF_000412655.1 Myotis brandtii
GGGCCTTGTGGGGAAGCAGCTGTCAGGCCCGACTGGAAGCTGTGGTATTTGCTCTGAAGGTTGAGAAAAGGCGTGTGACTGGGGTTTCACACACACCCGAGGGCAACCTGGGCTTTCAGAAGCCCACGCCTGGGCCTGTCACAGACGGACAGCAGACGATCCTGGTGTGAGCTCCTCAAAAAGCCAACGCATTCTCTTTATTTCCTGTTTCCAACTGCGCTTTCTTTCTCATCTTCCAGCTCGTCCTTGAGACGTGGTCAGACAGCACAGGCGTCTCAGGGAAGTCCTCTGGTGCTTCGTCCCTATCTCACCAAACGCCGATGTTCTCAGCACACGACACAGGAGCGAGGTCCTCAGATCCCGGAACAAGCCTGGAGCGTAGAGCCCGCCTGGCATCGCTAGCGAGTCATCCCTGAGCAATTCACCTCCAGGAAGGCAGTTTGCTTTGGTCCGACCCCCAGGTGGCGCCCTGAGGTGAGTTGCCT
>NW_005284948.1:0-485 GCF_000412655.1 Myotis brandtii
GCATCCACGCATACACTGGCAACGGAGCGACCTGACCTTTGAAAGAGAACAAGTCATGTGCGCACATCTCATGCCTGTCTGCCTTCCGTATACTTAGCAGGCTGATGGCTGCTCCCAGCTATGTGCATATTCTTCTATCCACTTGACTGGCTGTGGATAGGAGGCAAATGATCTGTTAAAAGGTGATCTACTTTGTAGATGTCTCAGTTAATCAGAGTAGGGAATTGGTAAACATAAGCAGGTGTGCTACTTTAGCTAGTCCCACTACTACCTGCACCGCGTTCACTTGCCTTATGTAAAAGGTCACTGCAAATACTGCTGTGGAAAGGCTCAGGGAATGAGTCCCTTCAGCAAGGTCCCTGTGGCAATGGACAATAGGAAACCCTTTCTGAGAAATGTAATGCACGTTTCATAGATAATCCAACTATACTGTTGGTTTAACTCCCTCAGGAAAAGGAATGCTTTTCACTACATACTAGGTTAGG
>NW_005284949.1:0-485 GCF_000412655.1 Myotis brandtii
ACCAGGAATCGAACCAGTGATCTCTTGGTTCCTGGGTCAAAGCTCAACCACTGAGCCGCGCCGGCTGGGAAAAACTTAGGAGTTGTTTTTTTATAGAATTCCCTATTTAATATTTTTGGACTGTGATTAACAGCGGATAACCGAAACTGTGGGAAGCAAAATCACAGATAAGGGGGAAACTATTGTAGTAGAATAAATTCCGTATACTCTCATCCAGATTCAACAGTTATGATTTTTACTGCACTTAATTCATCCCCCAATATCCAACTTTTTAATCCTCACCCAGGATATGTTTTTATTTATTTTCTGGGGGAAGAGAGAGAAACATCAATATGAGAAATACCGATTGGTTACCTCCTGTATGCACCCCAACCGGTGATCACACCCACAACCTAGATATGTGCCCTGACAAGGAATCGAACCTGAAACCTTTCTGGTGTACAGGACAATGCTCCAACTGAGCCATCTAGCCAGGGCCCACTTTA
>NW_005284950.1:0-485 GCF_000412655.1 Myotis brandtii
TTTTAGAGATGCTTAGGTGGGGCATGGCCAAAAACAATTGGGAACCACTGCTGTATACCAATGCAAGGGGACTTGTTGGGTGAGCTGGGCGGCCATGGTTAGGCCTCAAAGAGAAAACCATGTCTTTCTTCTGGTCACAGAGTGACTCTGGCCATCTCCTTAAGTCTACTTTGGAAAGACAGGATTTTTATACAGGCATTGCTCTGGCTACAGAAAGTAGAAGAGAAGAAGGTGGAACATTGTCTGACCCTGGTTTGACAAAGAGAAATTAAAGTACCAACTGCAGAAAAATATGAATTTGAATAATTTTTATTGAGATAAAATTTATATACCAGTAATAGTTCACTCACCATTTTGACCATTTTTAAGTGTACAGTTCTGTGGCACTAAGTACGTTTACATTGCTGTGCAACCATCCCCAACATCCATCTCCAGAACTTTTTCATCTTCCTCAACTGAAACTCTGAACTCATTCAACACTAACT
>NW_005284951.1:0-485 GCF_000412655.1 Myotis brandtii
CTCCTCCACTCTGAGTGAGCACCACTCTCTCCTGCATCATCTCTATAATTTATACCTCATCTATCACAAAAATTAATATTGCATTCTAATCCATATGTGTACATTACTATCTCCCTATTGGATATGATGAGGTGAACAATTTCTTATTCATTCCTGCATATTGATGATTTAGCTTGGCATCTTACATACATCAGACTTGTAATAAATTGTTTCAATTGATAAATCACAGTCATTTTAACTATGCTAATAGGAACCATTTCGACAAGACATAAATGAGGTAGCAAAATCCAGTGGATGCTGCATTAGTCTCAGATTACCTTTGGCTTCCTGTAAGTTGATTTTTTTAGAATAATTGATTTGGAGATTACCTCCCAAATACAACTGTTATAAATTGAAATGAAATATAATTTTAAAAAATCTGACTTGAATGCCAAAAACTATATTAGTGTTAAATTTTGAGCTGTATGCTAATTTTTATCACCATC
>NW_005284952.1:0-485 GCF_000412655.1 Myotis brandtii
AGAAGAGAGATCATCAATAGATGTCAATAGACAGATTTTGTATTATGAGTTTTTATTTCAAAACTCTAAGGACTTCTATGTATCCATATCATCTATGGCTAATAAAATGTTATACACACAGCTTGTAGGAACCTTAACTAAATCGGACTTCCTTGGTTTTCTTTAGCTCCTTCCTCTAGATCAACTCGATTGAAAATGCAAAGTTCCTCCTTCTGGTTTTCCTTTATAACAAATAGGTAACTTAATAAGTTGGCCCTTCACCCTGAACACATGCCCAGTGAAATGACTGTCTTTGTGTGCACAGTGGAGGAGACTGGGGGGCAGCTGGAGGTCAGAGGGAACCACCGTGAAGGACATTCACCCACAGCAGCCAGCAGTGGTCCCAGAGTTTTGAGGGAGAGAAGAATTTTGGTGGAAATAGGGAGGCAAGCCATAACACCTTCAGACTCCCTCTGACATCATCTGTATAGGAACGAGACGCATGG
>NW_005284953.1:0-485 GCF_000412655.1 Myotis brandtii
CAGCATTAGGAAGGTTGAGAACCACTGGATTAAGTGATCAAGTGTTGGATTAAAGGAGCTTCCAGAGACACTTCTTGCATTGGGCCTAAAGATCAAGTTACCTAATTTAATGTTGATTTTTCTGTTGAGTCAACATAAAAAATTGTTTTAAAGATGGAGATGATTTTGATTGAGTTTTATATGCTTAAGGAGAAAGTGACCAGAATAAGGAAATTTTAGAAATTAAGAAAAATTAAGTGGCAGGTAATGAAACTAATAATAATCAATACCCAAAACACTGAAAAGAAAAAGCAGGGTGAGAATATTTGTCTAGAAAGGTGTTCTCTTGGTGGTGGTAGTATTCTACAGTAATTGGTAATGAGAACCCAGAGCTAGAGATTATGTATGATATAATTATGCTGATATAGCCACTTAGTGGATTTGCTTTCACTAATTATTTACAGATTTGTATAATGTCAAAAACAAAATTCTGGAAAAGGTAAAGT
>NW_005284954.1:0-485 GCF_000412655.1 Myotis brandtii
CTAAAGCTAATTTTACATATTTTGTTTGTTGGAATTATGATTTTGGGCATAATAACTATTGTTCACAGTGTTCAAATAAAGAAATGAATTGATATAAATTTTCTGGGTTTGTAAGAATCTGTACTGGCCAACCAAAATATACATATCGGCTAAAGTTTGGAGATATAGAATAGGATGGAGATGTTCTTCTCAAACTTTGTGTGCATTAGAGTCTCTCGGAGAGCTGGTTAAAACAGTCTGCGGTCCCACAACCAGAGATTCTGATCCAGCAGGTCTGTGAGGGGATCAGGACTTTGATATCCAACAAGTTTCCAGGTAATGCTGGGTTGTCAGTTCAAGGACCACCTTTTGAGCAGCAGTGGAATAAATGGAGTGGTCACTAGCAAAGGCTAAAATCTTCCCTTTGCCATTATAGACTTGTGGATCTGGAGTAATTTACTTAGGTGGGAGGTCAATGGGAAAAAAAGGAGACATATGTATTACTA
>NW_005284955.1:0-485 GCF_000412655.1 Myotis brandtii
CTTTATTCTCCTTTCTCTCTGCTGAGGAAGAAAAGGTAGCATGTGTGTGATGTTTTGTCGAGAGTTGCTATTAATAGAACACGAAGGGGGGAAAAAAATGAACACAAAGTGAAAATCCCATGAATGATTTGTTTCGGGAGGTTGAGAACCCGCTCTCAAGCTCAAAACAATCTTGCAGATTAATTCTCAGGTGGAGGCGGGAAGGGAGACACTCTCTCCGAGGTCAGAGCCAGCCCGGGAGCGGGAGGAGGCGGTGGCAGGGGCCGCCCTTACCGATACTAGACAAGATCTCATAACAAATTAGGCTCCGGCTAAAACTGGTCCCCGCGTTGCCGCCTTCATTATGCACAGCGATGGAACGCCAGCTTGCATTAATAATCAAGATCAGTGCGGCCTTCTAGGGAGAAAGAGAGTCTTCTGTTAATTAACTTAAATTTTGTATCCAATTGATTGAAAAGCTCTTATCCTTTTTAATTTTTTTTTTT
>NW_005284956.1:0-485 GCF_000412655.1 Myotis brandtii
TCGCGACCCACAGGTTGAGAACCGCTGATCTAGGGAGTATGCTAACTCAAAGGAGTTCTCCCTGGCTTCTCTCATCCCCAGGAAGTAATAGCAACCAACACATATTGAGAACTTAATGTGGACCATTTATGGGTTTCAGGACTTTACATAAATTAACTTACTTCATCCCCGAATCCCTCTCTGAGATTAGCACTCTTATTACTCCCACTTTACAGACGAGGAGACAGAGGCACAGAGAGGTTAAGTGGCTGGCCCAAGGTCACACGGCTAGAGGGAGGCTGAGCTAGGATCTGAGCGCAGGCCCCCACACCCGAGTCTGCTCTTGACCTTCGTGCCGGCCGCCCGAGAGGCTAAAGGCTCCGTCTCCTTTGGGCTGCACTGTCCCCTGCAGTTTCTGTCCCATCCTACGTGCCCTCTCGGGAACTCTCATTTGTTCACACACCTGCTTTTTCCACCAACACGTCTTCGGGGCCCAGGATTGCTCA
>NW_005284957.1:0-485 GCF_000412655.1 Myotis brandtii
TGTGTGTGTGTGTGTACCTATATATGTTAGGGGTGAAAAAAATTAAACTTTCCATATTTTTTAAAAGACTGAACTTACTCTAGTTGGAGGTCCAATTCCATCTAGAAATGTAAAATATTATCTTTTTAATTAAGGCTAAATCCTTCAGAGTAAATACAGTTTGTTTAGGTTTCAATTCCTTCTCCTCTCTTCAGTGTAGTACCTGTTTTGAGGATGCTTATGGAGTGTCATGCTGAGAGGAAGAAATTTCATTGGCAACTGTAAGAAAAGACCTCTCAGTTTTTTAAGCATCTCCTTCCAAGAGACCCTTTTTTCGGTGTCTTACTCGTCTGTTTCTTTCCATCTTTCCTCCCCTTCCTGAATTAGAGGATCTTCATCTCTTCTGAGAGAAAAGGAGGTTCTGCTTAATTGCTCAGTCATCCAGTCTTTCTGAATTACATGTGGACCACAGTTTTAGAACATAAAAGTCAAAATTTGGTATCTCC
>NW_005284958.1:0-485 GCF_000412655.1 Myotis brandtii
TGCAGGAGGCAGCCGATCCACGATTCTCTCTCATCAGGGTGGAAAGGATGCATGGTGTCTTCGTCCCGTGAGTGGAAAAGACAGCGGGAGTGGCAGTGAGACCATCCTACTGGCAAAGGGGACATGGACACGCTGCTCAGATAAGAAAGAGACCCGGGGAGTAGAAAGGAGGCCGTCCCTGCTGTGAGAGGGACCCTCTGGCCCGCAGACTGTTCCACCAGAACCACGGTAAGGACACTGACGATTTGTTTGCAGATGTTTACGGTGAAATTCTCTATAACATGCAGTAACTCTCACAAGAACTCTTCTGTCTCCTTCCCAAGATCAATTCTAAAGACCCACCCCTTTCCACACACTGATGCTACTCAATGAGCTCCTGGGTCCTTGAGTATCAGATTCCAGACCCTGGTGCCCACGGTGGACACAGCCCTTTTCCAAAGGCTGCTGTACTGAAGGTTCAGTTTTTCTTAGCATTTCTTACCCTA
>NW_005284959.1:0-485 GCF_000412655.1 Myotis brandtii
ACACACACACACACACAATCAGACCATGTTCACAGTTTGGGGTGTTGTTTATACTAGTGAGGAAACTGGGCACAACCTAAATATTACTTTTGTCAGTAATAAAAGCAATGCATGACCATTTGTCATATTCCAATATCACAGATATGTGTAAAGTAGAAATTGAGAGGCCCTTTTGTAACACTCCCCAACCCCCTTCCCCTTGATGTGTGTGCACACCCGGGAAAATAGTGCAAAGAACATGGAACACAACCAGCTTTCCTACTAAAGTGCCCCTGTCGTGTGACCCACCCCAGGAGGAGGCATGTGTGGGGTGTGACGCTTGGAGGGGTGCTCATGAGTATGCAGCCAGGGGAGCCACACGTCTTCTGTTCCCTGCAGCATTTGCCAGGAGAGCGAACCTGAAATCCCAAACCAGAACCAATGGTTTCTCAGTGATTTCAGACTATCAGGGTTTTCTCCAAAGGACAGGCTAAATTCTTTTTTTT
>NW_005284960.1:0-485 GCF_000412655.1 Myotis brandtii
CTCGAGCGCCGGTAAGCAAATATGTTTTCCATTCTAAAATAATGTCTGCGAGTCTGAGGATTAATAAATGATAACAAGTGTCAGGATTGTGTAGCAAAATTACACCTTCTATTTCTAAAGCTACTGGAAACGCTTGGCGAACTCTCCTCCTTCTATCCTTTCACACTCAGAAAAGCCTACGAGGGGCCAACAGGAAATGCTCCCTTGGTTGCAGCCCTGGGAAAAACACTTCCAAAACGAGAACAAAGATTGCAGAGGCCTTAAATCAGAACACTGTCGTATGCCGCCTTAAATCAAAATGCTGTTCCTGTGCTGTGGTACAGGAAGGGAGGAGCCCCACTCCCCACGTAGGTGAATTTGCTTAAAAATTATTAACAGCAAGAACACAATCTCTGGGTTGAAGGACCCGCTGAAGGACGCATCTGCTAGCCATCACAGGTGCCAACTGCCTGCCACGGAAAATAACTCCTCAGCCCCAGAACACC
>NW_005284961.1:0-485 GCF_000412655.1 Myotis brandtii
TCAATTAGTTGAAAAGCCTCATCCATGCTCACAGAACTTCTAATCTGCTTTGTAATCTCTCATCCTTAAGAACAGATGATCATGGATCAATAGACTTTTAGGGAAAGTTTACTATATGCAAAAGAAAAACTGGAAAAAAATAGGAATAAACATGCAGAGAGCAGAAGAAAACTCCAATATCACCACTGAGATGACAAGATACTATATCCTTGAAACCATACAAGGATGGTCTAACAAGGAACAATTAGAGAACCAATAATGAGCTGGTAGAGAGTAAAAATATCAGTAGATTTTAAAATTATGTTAAAAAAAGAGTTGGGCCATATATTTTAGAGAATTCCAGGAAGACATAAAGAAAGATAAAAAGAAATAAAATATGAATCAAAATATAAAAAACCAAGAGAATCAATTAGGAGATATAATATTTAAGACGATCAAAAAAAAGAATAAAGAAAACAGTGCAGAGGTCATGATTAAAGAAAAAA
>NW_005284962.1:0-485 GCF_000412655.1 Myotis brandtii
TATAGATTATGCCATGGGATAAATGTCTTCTTTTAATTACAGTTATAATTTCTTAAATTAGCTCTATCACCCTTACCTAGTAAGTAAACTACCTTTTTAAAAAATTAAAATAAAAGTAGAGTTAACACACAATATTATTTGGGTTAACTCTAATGCTCCCTATAGTCACCGTGTAAATAGCCTGGAGAATAAATAGAATGGTCTCAGGACTCCACATTTTTTAAACCTCAATTCAGTGACTCATTGAACTCTACTGCTCTGTGTAACTAAGACCAAATGTGTCTCTTAGCAGGAGACAGGCCATGCAAATGTCTGCTTGGCCCTAGACAGTTTGGTTTAGTGGTTAAAGCATTGGAATGCAGACTGAAGGGTGGCAGGTTTTATTCTGGTCAAGGGCACATACTTTGGTTGCAGGCTACATCTCTAGCCCCATCAGGGTAAGTTTAGGAGGCAACCAATTGATGTGTCTCTCTCACAATGCTTCT
>NW_005284963.1:0-485 GCF_000412655.1 Myotis brandtii
TATATATATATATATCCATATCTATTTACCTGTTGCATCTTTTTATAAGACCATGACCAGCCTTACCATGTCATATGATATCTTATCAAATTCATCCTTATTTATTTTCACAATGCAATATTTGCAATTGTGAATTTATTTTCTGGATTCGCTTTCTTTAGGAACTCATCTTCAACAGAATCCTGATTGTCACATTTCACATTGGACTCACTTGAGTCAGAGATTTAACCCAGCATAATCATGTTTGAAGAGGCACTATTAAAGTGAGACATGAAGAAAACTGAGGATGAATCCTGGAAAATACCAACATGGATGAGGCTCCTGAAGGAGATGAAAAGGAGGATGCAGATTAGAAGGAAGACAAGTTAGTGATACAACCCACGTGGAGAAAATTACAAGGAAAATATAAAGGTTACACATGTGTTATGTTAGAGTGAGATTGAGTAAGAGAAACAGGTGCAGCTTCAGTGATGACTGGGGTCAGA
>NW_005284964.1:0-485 GCF_000412655.1 Myotis brandtii
GTGGCTCGCGAGCCGCGGTTTGCCAACCATGGCCTTAGGGTGAGTGACTAAGGGGCAATTAAATGCAGACTCTTCGCAGAAGGCCATTCAGCATTGGCCCAGCTTATTTCTGTTGTGGTGAGGCCTCTGTAGCAGTCATTCCCATAAAGAGAGCTGTTCTTTTACTTGTGGGCCAGGCACTGAACGTGTGCCATGCTCAGGCCCATGTATTGCCTTCTCCTGAGCAGCATCTTCAGTGACCACCTGGACTTGAATGCCAGCCTACACTTACTGCCCGGTGATCTCAGGCACATTAGTTAACGCCTCTCTCGCTCAGGGCTCTTATCTGTAAAGCAGGGATATAAATTGTATGTATCTGCAAGGATCTTTATAAGGATTCAGTAATGGAATGACCGAGCCTGGCATATAGTACACGCTCACTGCATGCTGGTTGCAATTACTGTTGACCATTTTCTCTTCCAGAAAAACAATCAGTTAAGGCTACC
>NW_005284965.1:0-485 GCF_000412655.1 Myotis brandtii
GTCCTTAGTATACCCTTCAAAAAAAGGCTTTAAGCTTCATTCTATGTCATTTCATAGATGGAGAAAACTATTCTCTTTCCCTGTTTTAAAACACAAAGCAATGGTTAAGAACTTCCTTTTGAATGTAAAATGGTGTAGTCATTTTTAGAAAATTCTGGAAGTCCCTTGAAAGGTTAAACATATTACCATTTGACTCAGCAATTGCATTCCTAGGTATATACCCAAGAGAAATAAAAGCATATGTCCACACAATAATTTGTACATAAATGCTGAGAGCATTACTGCCAAAAAGTGGAAACAATGCAAGTCTATTGAGTAATGAATGGGTAAAATGATATATCCATAAATAAAAAGAAATAAAATTCCGATCCATGCTGTAACACTGATGAACCTTTAAAACATTATACTAAGTAAAAGAAGCCAGTGGCAAAAAGCCAAATGTATTATTCTATACTAGAGGCCTGGTGCACGAATTTGTGCACAGG
>NW_005284966.1:0-485 GCF_000412655.1 Myotis brandtii
TTTTTGTCTGAAAGCAAAACAAATAGATATTATACAACAAGAATAACAAAACAGAAAAAATTATTTTCCTAAGAGGAAGAGTGCAAGTGGAATGCCCAGAAGTTGAAGTCCCTGCTAAGGGCAGTCAGGTGGGGAAGTCCATTTTCTATTGTTGCAGGAGCAAACCCGTCCATCATTTTGGATAGTGGCTCTCTCATCCTCCAAGGCAAAAGCTTTTCTGCATTACTATTCGGGCCACATGCAGGCAAGTGTAATGTAATGCAGGTAGCCTTCCCTCATGAGCTCAACCCTATCTGATCAGAAATTAAACAGTATAACCTGAAGAGAACATTTTAAGAGAATGTCAGGCACAATTTTCCTATATCCAAACTGAATACATGTTAAAAGAATTATCTTCACTCAAGGGTTAACTTGACTAGAGAAACGTTCATGCAAAAGAGAAAGCCATCTTATATGAAAATAAAAATGAGACTTCCCCCCACCCC
>NW_005284967.1:0-485 GCF_000412655.1 Myotis brandtii
TAATAATAATAATAATAATAATAATATCTCTCTCATAGGTTATGAGGATCGAATGTGTTACTATCCATAAAGCACTTAAAACAGTCCCAAGCACAAAACAAGTATTATGTTTTAAATAAAATAAAAATTCACATCTCCATTGTGAAAATTTCAGAAAAAAACAGTATCTTTCTTAAAGAATAATGACTTACATTATTTTTTTTCAATAAATAGCAAGATATTTTTAAATGGTTATTTTTCTGAAGAAATTTATTTTTTTTCTACAATAGCCATTCATGTATAGATTATAACATTAAAATAAAAGTTTGAGATATTGAACCATTTACACCAAAAGAAACTAAAACAGTTTAGACATTTTCAATATTTTCTTTCTGTGCTAAGACACAGAGAATGTAGTTTGGAAGAACCCACAATAGCATCGTAACTACCCATATCAGCCCTATCCTTGTTGCCACTGATAATGACTGTTATTTACTTACATGATT
>NW_005284968.1:0-485 GCF_000412655.1 Myotis brandtii
TCATATTTGCATGGTGTCTCTGGTTCTAGTGCTTTTCCATTTTCCAGCTGAGCTCTGCTGAGCTCTTCCAGTGTTCCCGGATCCTTCTGGCCCCACATGCTATTGGGAGACAGAGTCACACCCATGGGCAGGAGAGGCCAGGAGTTGGGTGTTTTCAATGAGAGACTCGACATATTTTATGGCCTCCTGTGGGGCCCTGGCGCAGGCACTCCTCCGCTGGGTCTGCTTCCTGGTCACAGGACAGTGGCCTCAGCCAGGAATTCATTTTTTCCCCTCATCAACCTATAACAAGATGACATCATTTGAGGACCTGCTGTACATTGTTTTTTCCTTATATAGTCAATTCTCTTCTAAAGTCTTTTGGCCATGTAGTTGTCATTTCTGGTATTCCTTTCTGTTTTACTTCTTTCTGTCTAACCACATTTCCAACATTTCCAACATGTGTAGTTTCCCTTCCATCTGAAGGACTTCCTTTTTTTTTTTTT
>NW_005284969.1:0-485 GCF_000412655.1 Myotis brandtii
GTCCGTGTGGTCCTGTCTCTGCGTTCTCACAGCAGCAGTTAAGGAGCCGCCTACGATATTTACTCTCTGGGTTTTCACAGGAAAACAAAACAACAACAAAAACGAAAACCACCCCTGCCTTCCCCTGCTTTACCCCAGGAGCTATCACTTGACCAGATCAAAGACCAGGGACAATGTTGGGGTCCAGGTCATGGTGGGTCATGCTGGGCTATGGAGTTTCAACTTCGCTCTCTCCATAAGGATTCATTCAAGGTTTTGAGCAAGAACAGAGAAGAATAGGGTGAGGTGTGACGATAAAGGCAGAGGAGAGGGCTGAGGCAGGAAACAGTTACGAGTCAGTATGTCACTGAAGCCTGAGGTGACAAAGACTGTACTGGCTCCTGAGGATGTCTCATGTGTTCTTTCTCTTCAACCCTCCAACCACACTCCTCCCCGTTCACTCTCTGCTGAGGACTTGTCCACATTTCGTTGAGATTTTTTTTTTT
>NW_005284970.1:0-485 GCF_000412655.1 Myotis brandtii
ATACCATTGTAAAGAAGACCTTTCTGTGACTGTGCTTAAAAAAAGGCAAACTATAAAGCCAAGAAAATGCTACTTTATGACACAGGAGGGATGTTCACCTCCACACGCTGCCCATCCAGCACGCAGTGCCTTCTTTTGTTTCAGAAATGGACGCGCTGGTATTTTACAGACGCTAATAAAGCAAGTGAGCGCTGGCTGTGGGTCGAAGATACCCTTGACAGTTATAATCACAATGTTACAAAAGCTGTTAAATGGAGGATAACATAAACTTATCTTCACAATTTTTAGTTTCATTTTTCAAGGAAAGTTCCAATCAAAACTTTAAAAAATTTTTACTATGCAATTTTGGACGCTATTTTAAGAAGAGTCGCAGAACCAGCTTTTTCCTCATTCCCACTTTTCTTTGGCTAACAAGGACACCCAGTACTGTACACGGCTATCAGGGTTTCTCCCTGGAGATTATAAGTGATTCAATTAAAAAAAAA
>NW_005284971.1:0-485 GCF_000412655.1 Myotis brandtii
GTCCACAGGCCGACGCTCTATCCACTGAGCCAGACTGTCCACGGAGCACAGGCCGTGGCCGCGGGAGGAGGACGTCCGGACGATGGCGGGGCCCTGTGGAGGGTAAAGGCACCCAGGCGCGCACCCACCTCTCCCACGGGGTTCTGGTGGGGCAAGGGTGTGGTTGAGCGCAGGCATTTGGGCTCAGGCATTTTCCCCAGCAGCCCCCAATTTAGGGGAGGGAAGAACCCCGTGTTGAGTCCAGATGGAGGTCTGGAGGGTGGGGAGGAGAGGGGACCCTTGGCTGTGGTGGCCCCGCATGGATCTGGACACCTGAGTGAGGGCCGTTTGATGAAAAAGTGCAGCCCTAATCCCCACAGCCTGCTCCCCACATCCTCATCAGACCCTCTCTGTTTCCTTTTAAAAAAATGAAATCCTGCCCTGGCCGGTGGCTCGGTGGTTAGAGCGTCTGCCTGTGGACCAAAGGGTCCTGGGTTTGATTCCAG
>NW_005284972.1:0-485 GCF_000412655.1 Myotis brandtii
CACACACACACACACACACACACACACATTCTTTCCCATTATAATCACCACTCTACCTTCTATAATTATCAATATTCTAATTATTAATCATGTCTTTAATTTTGTATTAATTAGTAATCATGACCTTGTTTTTCTTTCTAGTTTAACTATCTATCTAAGCATACATCCTTAAATCATATAATTTAGCTTCTTTATGAACTTTTTATACATGGACTAATACTGGATATGTTCTGTATGTCTCACTTTTCTTGCCCAACACATGTTCGTAAGATTTGTGCTTGCTGGAGCATGTAGCTTTAATGTGTTTTGTTCACAGCTGTGTAGTTTTCCATATTACAATCTATTTATCTATTCTATATTGATGACCATTTCAGTTGTTTCCAGTTTGGAAAAATGAAAAACAGGACTTCAGTAAATATATATATCTTGATATAGAAAACCATGCATTTTTCTAGGGATAAAAATATATCCTGGGCCATAGGATT
>NW_005284973.1:0-485 GCF_000412655.1 Myotis brandtii
CACTGGTGCACAAATTCCTGCACCGGGCCTCTAGTATCTTAATAATGAGGACTTACTTTTTTCTGGAAGAAGGGGTTCATACCTTAACAGCTGATCAATTTTGAGGTGGAAGGTAGAGCCCAAATATCTATCTCTCTTCTCGTAAGGCAACATGGGCCAAGTGGCAGGCACAGTAGGTTCACCATAATCATCATTCTTGTCTTCTCTCTATGCGAGCCTCACTTGGGAGACAACAAAGAGGCAGCGTTCATTGAATAATTCATTCAGAAATCCACGCCAGGACTTCACACCTCCCATGTGCCGATTCTGTGCTAGGGATGCAGCCACGGGACAGGCAGGGGCCTTCCTTTCCAGGGGCTCCAGGCAAGGGAGAGGTGCCCGTTCAACAGTGCAGTGTGAGGAGCTCGTGCCCAGAGGCATGGACAAGGTCAAGATGGGTCAATGGGACTCAAGATGGGCCAGTGGGATTCAGAGGAGGTCTGGGT
>NW_005284974.1:0-485 GCF_000412655.1 Myotis brandtii
TGGGGTTATCTGGTGGTCATGAAGCTAAGCTACAGTTGTGAACACAGCAGTGTTTAATTTTCTTAAACACCTGCTGTTCCAGTTACATTTTCATAACAACAACAAAAACAAAACTCCAGCTGCCGAAGTGGTAGTATATTGTCTAATGGATTTCTGGGTACATAGAGTTATTTTTTGCTTTTTGTCTAATGAAATCCTGGCAATGATGTCGGAAATGACATCACAACCACACATGGCTCATTTATTCCCATGAGTCCTTGTATACTTAGAAAGTTCATGGAGGTTAGTCTGCAGTTGCCCTTAATGGTATCTTCTGAGTAATATGTAGTCAGTGTCTTTGGAAATGAAAATTGATGAATCTTGTCTGATCCAGGTAGGAAGAAGCAAAATTTATTTTTTAGTTAGTAATGGAAGGATGAGTCACTTTTACTTCTCTGAAGTTAAAACTCAGAGTGCTTGGGGTAATTTGGTTGAAGAGAGTAGAA
>NW_005284975.1:0-485 GCF_000412655.1 Myotis brandtii
CGTGTGGCAGCTCTAAAGGACACTTGTCGTTTTTATTGTCTTTCTCCCTGTAAGTGATGGGGTGAGGCAGGAAGCTTAGAGGGCGATTGAGATGAAGGGACCCAGAATCTTGGGTAATTCCTAACACCCAGCGGTCCCTCGGTGCTTTTCAGAAATGAAAGTTTGATACCATCCTACAGGTTAGGTGTGTGGTATTAAAACTGAGCCTTTACTCATGCCCGGCTCCTAATTTTCCTATTGTGGAATTACGAATTTGCGATAAACTACATAAGGAATGGGACATTTTAACAATATGAGGTGGAATAGGGGTTGCTGAAATATGAACTACTAATCCATCTGTTGCCCTAATGCTATATTGTATAACTATATCTTTTTACTAGGGCTGGGGTTTTCTTTGTCCTTAAGGTTGGTTGGTTTATTTTTGTATAAACACACAAAAACCTGAGTCCTCCAGATTAAAGGAGAGGATTCCAACAGATAGCTAT
>NW_005284976.1:0-485 GCF_000412655.1 Myotis brandtii
AGAGAGAATATGTGTCATGTGAAATTTAAACTTTCCACAAATAATGTTTTTTTATGTTTGCTCTAAAAAAGAACAGTAAGTTCAGACTGTTTGAATAACTGTAAGGCCTAAACTAATTAAAATATCCCTTTTTATATACACAATTTAGTTCTTTGGTTTGTTTCACATTTTTTCCTTCTTAGAAAAGAACTACAGCTAGACACTTAGCTGCTAGCTATAGAATGTATTTAGGGTTGGACCGGCCCCTTCATTCCAGTGGGATGACATCAGCATTACTTCCCTGTATAACATTCTGTCTAGTTCTCATCCACAAGGCTCATTACAGATATGCCCAGAATAACATAATATACTTTCTCTGATTTGCCAAGGAGCTGATTTAGCTAATCTCTTTACCAAATTATGTGTAATAAACTAGGGGCGTGGAAAACATGCGACTTTTTGGTCATGCCCATTTTGGGGATAAGAGGTTTAAAATCAATAGCAAA
>NW_005284977.1:0-485 GCF_000412655.1 Myotis brandtii
ACACTGTTCCTACATGCATGTTGCTTATGATCTACCAGGAGTACTGACCTTGGGAAATTTGAAATCAGGAGATTAACCTGGGATTTTTTTTACACTCTGATCTTCATCATCATCACCTGTCCTTTATTTAATTTTTATTGAGCAACTATTATATGCAAGGCACTATTCTAGGTTCTGGGATTCAGCCGTAGACAAAGCACACATATCTCTAATCTCACAGAGCTTTCCTCTGGTTTGGAAAAGACAGGCGATAAATAAGATTTAAAAAAAGTAAAAAGACCCTGGCCAGCATTGCTTAGTGGTTAGAATGCCCGCCCATGCACAAAAAGGTCACAGGTTCAATTCCTGGTCAAGGGCACGTGCCTGGCTTGCAGGTTTGATCCCTGCCCCGGTCGGCCGATGCATATGAAGGAGGCAACCAATAGATGTATCTCTCTCTCTCTTCCCACTCCTCCTTCCCTCCCTTCCACTCTCTCTAAAAATCA
>NW_005284978.1:0-485 GCF_000412655.1 Myotis brandtii
TTTTTTATCTAGGCCAGTGGTTCAAAATACCTTAAGGAATTTTTGGATAGAAAAAATGATTTTTTTTGGACACAACTAAATGTAACATTCGGTGAACAAATACAACTCAAAGTACAGAATCTCCAGTTAATAAGTAGCAATAACTCCATTGGGATTTTGTGTGCCTCCTTTTGGCCTTGAGACCTTAACTAAGATGACAAGTTATCTGTCCCATACACACCCAATATATGATGGTAGAACAGAGACAGAAAAGCCACATTCACACAAAAATTGTTCCACTGGAAAGGGAAGAATGTGAGTTAAAAAACAGTCAATAGTCTATAGCTATTCTGAGATTACTGTGAATGCCTCTTGCCCAGCATATCAGGAGATTCATAAATAGGATATAATTCTCCTGGGAGAGCTTTTTTGTTCATTTCCTTTATTTTCCATTATCCTCTTTGAAACAGGCTTTTCTGCCTGGCCTAGGTGGCTCAGTGGTTGAG
>NW_005284979.1:0-485 GCF_000412655.1 Myotis brandtii
ACCATTGGCTTCCTAATACTGGACCCTACAAGTGATCAGGTGTGAGTACCTACTCGTGGGTGGTGCTGGAGAACACAGGACCTCATCCTGGAAAACGAAGGCATTGTGGGAGTTCATCAGAATGCTTGCTTCCCTAGGCAGCTGGCTTCCAGGGAGAAAGATTAGAGCCAGGCTGAGCTATGCCCATGCAGCTCCTCCTCCTCAACTCACTAACTCGGTGAGTCATTCCACCTCCCCTGGAATGTGAGAGAAAGAAAAACCAGGAGTGTTATGCAAATGGATGTCCCTTCCCATGGCAGGAAACAACAGGCGAGGATAAGTGTTCTCTAGTGATAATGATAAAAATGAGAGTTAATTTGTATTGAGCACTATGCTAGGCTTTTTGCCACCATCTCTTCCTTTGATTCATCTAACAATGAAATTCTGGCCATTCCTATCTTGTTGATGAGGAAACAGAGAATTCGAGAATCCTATCTAATAAAGAG
>NW_005284980.1:0-485 GCF_000412655.1 Myotis brandtii
ATTTATGTTAATCTTTATGCATGCTGCAGTTATGTTTCTATATATTATTTAGGGAAAGTCTTGCATTAGCTGTAATAAATAAACTTTAAGTTTTAAATCATAATCTTTGCTCTACTTAATTTATTTACATTTACTCTTTTTCATTACCGCAGGAGAAAAAAGCCCCAGTGTTTTACTTTTATAATAAAATGCTCTGAGAAAGAGTTATTATGGGTCCTAATACTGGTATGCAAATATCATTAAAGTTTACACAGCAATAGCTTTTAATAACATTTGGAGAGATTTGGGCTGATGCAGTTTTTGTACTAATATTTCTGCTTCAAGATAAGAGAAACTGGGTTTAATCCCTTGGGGATCTTGGGAAATGGTGATGTTATACATAAATGTATATTTAGACTCATTTAATGAAATTTCTCTTTAAGGTATACATTATAGTGACATCTTTTCTTATTTTGACATTTTAAAATATGATTTATATTCCTGTG
>NW_005284981.1:0-485 GCF_000412655.1 Myotis brandtii
AGTGAAATAGACCCGACCGGGGTCCTTTATTCCATCCTCGCCCGCATGCGCACACAGTGCTCCTGGGTCTCCCACTTCACCGCGAGAGGGAGAGGCCAGCATTCCAGGAGGCATCTTTGCTTCCTCCCTCACTTCACCCTACCATGCAACCCATCACCAAGTTCTATGGCTTCTGGCCTCTAAAAATGCCTCACGTCTTCCTAATTCTCTCCCCACTGCCACTCCCCAGTCCTTGTCAACCCCCTACCTGTGCCCGGTTCCCATTCCAGCGTCTTCCAGATCATCCCCCACAGCAGCCACTGTGATCTTTTAAAACTTACACCAGGTCAGATAATCGCCCTGTTTAAAGCCATTCGATGCCTTCCCACTACTCCTAGGATAACATCTGAATCCCTCGCCATGGAATGCAAGGAACACTACAGGCCCTGGTTCTCCCTGCCCCCCGCCTCGGCAAGATCAGGCAGGAAGGCCTGTGCCTTTAGAAC
>NW_005284982.1:0-485 GCF_000412655.1 Myotis brandtii
ATTTTAAAAAAAGAATTTCCTGATGGAAGTAGCATTTACTTAAAGCCGGTGATTGGGGTGTATCCTCTGCTCTTGGATAAGACACTCAGACTTCTCTTGGTGTTGGCTGCTTGTGTGTGTATAATCTCCAAGTGCTCTTGATCACCATTCTGTATCAGTAAGTGACATAATGCTTACAAATCTCACATGGGTATTGATATGTACGCTCTCTCTCAATGCATTGTTTGTAAACAAATTAAATCATAAGCCTGGGCAAGCATGGAATCATTTCTTAGGTGATTGGCATCCTGATAGCAATTCGTTATATGATTTGTAAAGTTTGTTCGATAAATATGTGAAGAACTGAATGGAACCACCCCTAGTGAAAAACTCCATAATGATTCTGTGGTTTGGAAAATAAGTAAATAAATAAATGAATCAAGAAGAGGAACTCCTAGAGCCAGTGGTTTGTTGCAGTGTTTCTAACATTTTCTTTCTTTTAAAAA
>NW_005284983.1:0-485 GCF_000412655.1 Myotis brandtii
TTGAATTATCATCTTGTACCCAACAAGCAGAAATTTCAAATCAAATTAATTGAGAATATAAAGTTTTAACCTACCTCTTTTGCGTGCTATTATAGTTAATAAATAACCTCTATGTAACTTGCAATGGCTCAATGATCTAGCCATGTAATAATAGGAAATATTCAACTTGTAATTAATTTAAGTTGAGATGTATTTCAAAAAAAAACAGAGAACCTACATTTTTTTTTTCATCAACACACACCATGATTCTCCTGTGTGTCATAAATCTGGATTAAATTTTGTTAGAAATGCCTTAAACAAAATAACTGCATACCCTGTAGAAAATGATGGCTAGATATAAGTGACCACTATAGCGACTGTCTGATAAACATCACCCCGTTTAGAGGTGTTCGACAGATGTGAACTCACCACTTCCACTGCTGTAGTAGTACAATGTTAAATAGAAATGTTGAAAGGTGACATTCTTTTTGTATTTCCAATATTGA
>NW_005284984.1:0-485 GCF_000412655.1 Myotis brandtii
ATGACACCACAAAAGAACTCATTTATCACCAGCCACAGATTGACAGCCTGAAAAGTTCCAATGGCCTGCTCCCCAGTGAAATTGGTTAAAAGTATTTAAAAACCACCATTGAAAGCCTCTGGAAATGGTCCTGTAAGCAAAGAACAAATGAAGAAGCATCTCTCCAAGAAGTTCTATAAACATTTGGTAAGAGAAGCAATAGTCTGGTATTTGAACCAAGACCACGCCTCCCTTACAACTTCAAGGTCAGTGGAGGAGACTCCATTCCAGACGGCTACAGCCAAGACACAGGGTACCCCTTTCCTCCAGCTCCCAGGTGAAGGGCTTTCTTCCCACGAACAGGACACCAGCATTTCTCATCCTGCTGCAAACAACCTATTAAGAAGTGCAACCGAGAGGTGGAATCCCATCTTCTACGCAGCCCTCAATAGTGGAAAGAAGGCTCTACTTGGGGGCAGTAAACTGAGAACACCTGAGTGCCCTTG
>NW_005284985.1:0-485 GCF_000412655.1 Myotis brandtii
TGAAGAGACCGGTTGGCATTGCCATGGTAGCCTAGGCTGAGGTTGGTTGACTGAAACAAGACCTCCAGCCTCCCATGAGCACCCGGGGCCTTGATCCAGGGGTGAGAAGAAGCTTGTGAAGGGGCCTGGGCAAAGGGATGGCTCTCGTGGAGAAATTGTCATACATACTCCAGGCAACTCGACCTCTTACCTCTGGACTGTGGCAGCAAGTAATGGTCGACCTTAGAAATTACCCTTAACATTTCTAGGTGCCTCTTAAAAGCCGCCTCACTTTAGCTCACAGGAATTACATAAGGACTGAAGGACAAGTGGTATTATCCATTTTAGATGTGATAGCAGGCAGAGAGCTCAAGGGATGTCAGTGAAGTCCCCCAGCTGGGACTGTAACTGTAGCCCAGATCCCCACGCTCCTTCTGCCTTACCTGGTCCCGTGCTTACTGGGAACACCTTCAGGCCTTCCTCGCTTCAGTTTTAAGTCTTAAGAA
>NW_005284986.1:0-485 GCF_000412655.1 Myotis brandtii
GGGAGCTATGAGAAGTGGTTAATCTTCCATCTTAGCCTTTTTGCTGTTGGTTGAAGGGTTGCTATTATCTGTCAGATTAGAAATTGTATGTTTCCTTCATCCCAAGAAATATATCAGGATTTGGTTCAGAGCACACAGGCACCCACTGATACTGTGACAAATGAATTAAAATGTGAGCAGTTCCAAGTGTCAAGAGTGTTTTCATCATTCTGGTTGTTGTCAAAGGAGCTGTGTGTCCAAACACAAGCCAAGTTGTTGGTGCATGTCCAAGAGGCCCACAGCTTGGGACAACTCTCTCGGGGCAACCAGCTGGACAGCTCCCTTTGCCATCCAGAAATGTTTTGCAAATCTCCTTTACTATTTCATTGCTGAACTGCAGTAAATGTGCACTCACTCTAAGACATCATGACCAGATGATGCAATAATTAAAACCCCACTTCCCCATTTTGTTCCATCCTTGCCTAGGCACACACATGCATCTTCTT
>NW_005284987.1:0-485 GCF_000412655.1 Myotis brandtii
TTTTTTTTAATATGAGATGATCTGTGTAGAAATGGAAAAACTTTATTCAAAACAGTGGACATCAGTGGGGATTGCACATGATAATATTGCTTAGTTTAATATTTCAAGATACATCGAGAGATAAAGTCATCTGAGTTCTGTTACCCAGCAAGGGCTCGCTGCTCAACGCACATAGAAGCTAGTAGTATGACATAGGCTTTTGAGAAAAGGAAAGTCTTTATTGCAAAGTTGACTCACAAGGAGACAGGAAGCAAGGTTCAAATCTGCCTCTCCATCAGGGATGAGGTGTCATTTAAGGGGTTGGGGAAGGACAGGCTGGTATGCAGAAGCTATAGCAGGGCAAATTTCAATTGGAGGCTTTAGCAACATCTGCCTGAACAAAAGACCATCCCCTTCTGCAAGGATTCCAGTGATTAGGTTCCAGTCAGGTCTCAGCTCTGTGATTCCATGGTGGAGGGGTGTGTGTGTGTGTGTGTGTGTGTGTG